>NC_088420.1:8282311-8422311 GCF_034236695.1 Oncorhynchus nerka
CCAGCAACTCTGAGGCCATGTTCAACAAGACTGTGACTGACTGTGTCTTTAATTGATCTAGGTGATCTATTAACTACACACCTGGTTTACCTGGTCCAAATCAGACACTAATGTCCAGGAAAGACACCAGCAACTCTGAGGCCATGTTCAACAAGACTGTGACTGACTGTGTCTTTAATTGATCTAGGTGATCTATTAACTACACACCTGGTTTACCTGGTCCAAATCAGACACTAATGTCCAGGAAAGACACCAGCAACTCTGAGGCCATGTTCAACAAGACTGTGACTGACTGTGTCTTTAATTGATCTAGGTGATCTATTAACTACACACCTGGTTTACCTGGTCCAAATCAGACACTAATGTCCAGGAAAGACACCAGCAACTCTGAGGCCATGTTCAACAAGACTGTGACTGACTGTGTCTTTAATTGATCTAGGTGATCTATTAACTACACACCTGGTTTACCTGGTCCAAATCAGACACTAACGTCCAGGAAAGACACCAGCAACTCTGAGGCCATGTTCAACAAGACTGTGACTGACTGTGTCTTTAATTGATCTAGGTGATCTATTAACTACACACCTGGTTTACCTGGTCCAAATCAGACACTAACGTCCAGGAAAGACACCAGCAACTCTGAGGCCATGTTCAACAAGACTGTGACTGACTGTGTCTTTAATTGATCTAGGTGATCTATTAACTACACACCTGGTTTACCTGGTCCAAATCAGACACTAATGTCCAGGAAAGACACCAGCAACTCTGAGGCCATGTTCAACAAGACTGTGACTGACTGTGTCTTTAATTGATCTAGGTGATCTATTAACTACACACCTGGTTTACCTGGTCCAAATCAGACACTAATGTCCAGGAAAGACACCAGCAACTCTGAGGCCATGTTCAACAAGACTGTGACTGACTGTGTCTTTAATTGATCTAGGTGATCTATTAACTACACACCTGGTTTACCTGGTCCAAATCAGACACTAATGTCCAGGAAAGACACCAGCAACTCTGAGGCCATGTTCAACAAGACTGTGACTGACTGTGTCTTTAATTGATCTAGGTGATCTATTAACTACACACCTGGTTTACCTGGTCCAAATCAGACACTAACGTCCAGGAAAGACACCAGCAACTCTGAGGCCATGTTCAACAAGACTGTGACTGACTGTGTCTTTAATTGATCTAGGTGATCTATTAACTACACACCTGGTTTACCTGGTCCAAATCAGACACTAACGTCCAGGAAAGACACCAGCAACTCTGAGGCCATGTTCAACAAGACTGTGACTGACTGTGTCTTTAATTGATCTAGGTGATCTATTAACTACACACCTGGTTTACCTGGTCCAAATCAGACACTAATGTCCAGGAAAGACACCAGCAACTCTGAGGCCATGTTCAACAAGACTGTGACTGACTGTGTCTTTAATTGATCTAGGTGATCTATTAACTACACACCTTGTTTACCTGGTCCAGCTCAGACACTAATGTCCAGGAAAAACACCAGCAACTCTGAGGCCATGTTCAACAAGACTGTGACTGACTGTGTCTTTAATTGATCTAGGTGATCTATTAACTACACACCTGGTTTACCTGGTCCAAATCAGACACTAATGTCCAGGAAAGACACCAGCAACTCTGAGGCCATGTTCAACAAGACTGTGACTGACTGTGTCTTTAATTGATCTAGGTGATCTATTAACTACACACCTGGTTTACCTGGTCCAAATCAGACACTAACGTCCAGGAAAGACACCAGCAACTCTGAGGCCATGTTCAACAAGACTGTGACTGACTGTGTCTTTAATTGATCTAGGTGATCTATTAACTACACACCTGGTTTACCTGGTCCAAATCAGACACTAACGTCCAGGAAAGACACCAGCAACTCTGAGGCCATGTTCAACAAGACTGTGACTGACTGTGTCTTTAATTGATCTAGGTGATCTATTAACTACACACCTGGTTTACCTGGTCCAAATCAGACACTAATGTCCAGGAAAGACACCAGCAACTCTGAGGCCATGTTCAACAAGACTGTGACTGACTGTGTCTTTAATTGATCTAGGTGATCTATTAACTACACACCTGGTTTACCTGGTCCAAATCAGACACTAATGTCCAGGAAAGACACCAGCAACTCTGAGGCCATGTTCAACAAGACTGTGACTGACTGTGTCTTTAATTGATCTAGGTGATCTATTAACTACACACCTGGTTTACCTGGTCCAAATCAGACACTAATGTCCAGGAAAGACACCAGCAACTCTGAGGCCATGTTCAACAAGACTGTGACTGACTGTGTCTTTAATTGATCTAGGTGATCTATTAACTACACACCTTGTTTACCTGGTCCAGCTCAGACACTAATGTCCAGGAAAAACACCAGCAACTCTGAGGCCATGTTCAACAAGACTGTGACTGACTGTGTCTTTAATTGATCTAGGTGATCTATTAACTACACACCTAGTTTACCTGGTCCAAATCAGACACTAACGTCCAGGAAAGACACCAGCAACTCTGAGGCCATGTTCAACAAGACTGTGACTGACTGTGTCTTTAATTGATCTAGGTGATCTATTAACTACACACCTGGTTTACCTGGTCCAAATCAGACACTAATGTCCAGGAAAGACACCAGCAACTCTGAGGCCATGTTCAACAAGACTGTGACTGACTGTGTCTTTAATTGATCTAGGTGATCTATTAACTACACACCTGGTTTACCTGGTCCAAATCAGACACTAATGTCCAGGAAAGACACCAGCAACTCTGAGGCCATGTTCAACAAGACTGTGACTGACTGTGTCTTTAATTGATCTAGGTGATCTATTAACTACACACCTGGTTTACCTGGTCCAAATCAGACACTAATGTCCAGGAAAGACACCAGCAACTCTGAGGCCATGTTCAACAAGACTGTGACTGACTGTGTCTTTAATTGATCTAGGTGATCTATTAACTACACACCTGGTTTACCTGGTCCAAATCAGACACTAATGTCCAGGAAAGACACCAGCAACTCTGAGGCCATGTTCAACAAGACTGTGACTGACTGTGTCTTTAATTGATCTAGGTGATCTATTAACTACACACCTGGTTTACCTGGTCCAAATCAGACACTAACGTCCAGGAAAGACACCAGCAACTCTGAGGCCATGTTCAACAAGACTGTGACTGACTGTGTCTTTAATTGATCTAGGTGATCTATTAACTACACACCTGGTTTACCTGGTCCAAATCAGACACTAATGTCCAGGAAAGACACCAGCAACTCTGAGGCCATGTTCAACAAGACTGTGACTGACTGTGTCTTTAATTGATCTAGGTGATCTATTAACTACACACCTGGTTTACCTGGTCCAAATCAGACACTAATGTCCAGGAAAGACACCAGCAACTCTGAGGCCATGTTCAACAAGACTGTGACTGACTGTGTCTTTAATTGATCTAGGTGATCTATTAACTACACACCTGGTTTACCTGGTCCAAATCAGACACTAATGTCCAGGAAAGACACCAGCAACTCTGAGGCCATGTTCTACAAGACTGTGACTGACTGTGTCTTTAATTGATCTAGGTGATCTATTAACTACACACCTAGTTTACCTGGTCCAAATCAGACACTAACGTCCAGGAAAGACACCAGCAACTCTGAGGCCATGTTCAACAAGACTGTGACTGACTGTGTCTTTAATTGATCTAGGTGATCTATTAACTACACACCTGGTTTACCTGGTCCAAATCAGACACTAATGTCCAGGAAAGACACCAGCAACTCTGAGGCCATGTTCAACAAGACTGTGACTGACTGTGTCTTTAATTGATCTAGGTGATCTATTAACTACACACCTGGTTTACCTGGTCCAAATCAGACACTAATGTCCAGGAAAGACACCAGCAACTCTGAGGCCATGTTCAACAAGACTGTGACTGACTGTGTCTTTAATTGATCTAGGTGATCTATTAACTACACACCTGGTTTACCTGGTCCAAATCAGACACTAATGTCCAGGAAAGACACCAGCAACTCTGAGGCCATGTTCAACAAGACTGTGACTGACTGTGTCTTTAATTGATCTAGGTGATCTATTAACTACACACCTGGTTTACCTGGTCCAAATCAGACACTAATGTCCAGGAAAGACACCAGCAACTCTGAGGCCATGTTCAACAAGACTGTGACTGACTGTGTCTTTAATTGATCTAGGTGATCTATTAACTACACACCTTGTTTACCTGGTCAGCTCAGACACTAATGTCCAGGAAAAACACCAGCAACTCTGAGGCCATGTTCAACAAGACTGTGACTGACTGTGTCTTTAATTGATCTAGGTGATCTATTAACTACACACCTGGTTTACCTGGTCCAAATCAGACACTAACGTCCAGGAAAGACACCAGCAACTCTGAGGCCATGTTCAACAAGACTGTGACTGACTGTGTCTTTAATTGATCTAGGTGATCTATTAACTACACACCTAGTTTACCTGGTCCAAATCAGACACTAACGTCCAGGAAAGACACCAGCAACTCTGAGGCCATGTTCAACAAGACTGTGACTGACTGTGTCTTTAATTGATCTAGGTGATCTATTAACTACACACCTGGTTTACCTGGTCCAAATCAGACACTAATGTCCAGGAAAGACACCAGCAACTCTGAGGCCATGTTCAACAAGACTGTGACTGACTGTGTCTTTAATTGATCTAGGTGATCTATTAACTACACACCTGGTTTACCTGGTCCAAATCAGACACTAATGTCCAGGAAAAACACCAGCAACTCTGAGGCCATGTTCAACAAGACTGTGACTGACTGTGTCTTTAATTGATCTAGGTGATCTATTAACTACACACCTAGTTTACCTGGTCCAAATCAGACACTAACGTCCAGGAAAGACACCAGCAACTCTGAGGCCATGTTCAACAAGACTGTGACTGACTGTGTCTTTAATTGACCTAGGTGATCTATTAACTACACACCTGGTTTACCTGGTCCAAATCAGACACTAATGTCCAGGAAAGACACCAGCAACTCTGAGGCCATGTTCAACAAGACTGTGACTGACTGTGTCTTTAATTGATCTAGGTGATCTATTAACTACACACCTGGTTTACCTGGTCCAAATCAGACACTAATGTCCAGGAAAGACACCAGCAACTCTGAGGCCATGTTCAACAAGACTGTGACTGACTGTGTCTTTAATTGATCTAGGTGATCTATTAACTACACACCTGGTTTACCTGGTCCAAATCAGACACTAATGTCCAGGAAAGACACCAGCAACTCTGAGGCCATGTTCAACAAGACTGTGACTGACTGTGTCTTTAATTGATCTAGGTGATCTATTAACTACACACCTGGTTTACCTGGTCCAAATCAGACACTAATGTCCAGGAAAGACACCAGCAACTCTGAGGCCATGTTCAACAAGACTGTGACTGACTGTGTCTTTAATTGATCTAGGTGATCTATTAACTACACACCTGGTTTACCTGGTCCAAATCAGACACTAACGTCCAGGAAAGACACCAGCAACTCTGAGGCCATGTTCAACAAGACTGTGACTGACTGTGTCTTTAATTGATCTAGGTGATCTATTAACTACACACCTGGTTTACCTGGTCCAAATCAGACACTAATGTCCAGGAAAGACACCAGCAACTCTGAGGCCATGTTCAACAAGACTGTGACTGACTGTGTCTTTAATTGATCTAGGTGATCTATTAACTACACACCTGGTTTACCTGGTCCAAATCAGACACTAATGTCCAGGAAAGACACCAGCAACTCTGAGGCCATGTTCTACAAGACTGTGACTGACTGTGTCTTTAATTGATCTAGGTGATCTATTAACTACACACCTAGTTTACCTGGTCCAAATCAGACACTAACGTCCAGGAAAGACACCAGCAACTCTGAGGCCATGTTCAACAAGACTGTGACTGACTGTGTCTTTAATTGATCTAGGTGATCTATTAACTACACACCTGGTTTACCTGGTCCAAATCAGACACTAATGTCCAGGAAAGACACCAGCAACTCTGAGGCCATGTTCAACAA
Organism: Oncorhynchus nerka; assembly: GCF_034236695.1. Lineage (NCBI taxonomy): Eukaryota > Metazoa > Chordata > Actinopteri > Salmoniformes > Salmonidae > Oncorhynchus > Oncorhynchus nerka. Next base: position 8,288,387 of record NC_088420.1, read on the forward strand.
GACTGTGACTGACTGTGTCTTTAATTGATCTAGGTGATCTATTAACTACACACCTGGTTTACCTGGTCCAAATCAGACACTAATGTCCAGGAAAGACACCAGCAACTCTGAGGCCATGTTCAACAAGACTGTGACTGACTGTGTCTTTAATTGATCTAGGTGATCTATTAACTACACACCTGGTTTACCTGGTCCAAATCAGACACTAACGTCCAGGAATGACACCAGCAACTCTGAGGCCATGTTCAACAAGACTGTGACTGACTGTGTCTTTAATTGATCTAGGTGATCTATTAACTACACACCTGGTTTACCTGGTCCAAATCAGACACTAATGTCCAGGAAAGACACCAGCAACTCTGAGGCCATGTTCTACAAGACTGTGACTGACTGTGTCTTTAATTGATCTAGGTGATCTATTAACTACACACCTAGTTTACCTGGTCCAAATCAGACACTAACGTCCAGGAAAGACACCAGCAACTCTGAGGCCATGTTCAACAAGACTGTGACTGACTGTGTCTTTAATTGATCTAGGTGATCTATTAACTACACACCTGGTTTACCTGGTCCAAATCAGACACTAATGTCCAGGAAAGACACCAGCAACTCTGAGGCCATGTTCAACAAGACTGTGACTGACTGTGTCTTTAATTGATCTAGGTGATCTATTAACTACACACCTGGTTTACCTGGTCCAAATCAGACACTAATGTCCAGGAAAGACACCAGCAACTCTGAGGCCATGTTCAACAAGACTGTGACTGACTGTGTCTTTAATTGATCTAGGTGATCTATTAACTACACACCTGGTTTACCTGGTCCAAATCAGACACTAATGTCCAGGAAAGACACCAGCAACTATGAGGCCATGTTCAACAAGACTGTGACTGACTGTGTCTTTAATTGATCTAGGTGATCTATTAACTACACACCTTGTTTACCTGGTCCAGCTCAGACACTAATGTCCAGGAAAAACACCAGCAACTCTGAGGCCATGTTCAACAAGACTGTGACTGACTGTGTCTTTAATTGATCTAGGTGATCTATTAACTACACACCTGGTTTACCTGGTCCAAATCAGACACTAATGTCCAGGAAAGACACCAGCAACTCTGAGGCCATGTTCAACAAGACTGTGACTGACTGTGTCTTTAATTGATCTAGGTGATCTATTAACTACACACCTGGTGTACCTGGTCCAAATCAGACACTAATGTCCAGGAAAGACACCAGCAACTCTGAGGCCATGTTCTACAAGACTGTGACTGACTGTGTCTTTAATTGATCTAGGTGATCTATTAACTACACACCTAGTTTACCTGGTCCAAATCAGACACTAACGTCCAGGAAAGACACCAGCAACTCTGAGGCCATGTTCAACAAGACTGTGACTGACTGTGTCTTTAATTGATCTAGGTGATCTATTAACTACACACCTGGTTTACCTGGTCCAAATCAGACACTAATGTCCAGGAAAGACACCAGCAACTCTGAGGCCATGTTCAACAAGACTGTGACTGACTGTGTCTTTAATTGATCTAGGTGATCTATTAACTACACACCTGGTTTATCTGGTCCAAATCAGACACTAATGTCCAGGAAAGACACCAGCAACTCTGAGGCCATGTTCAACAAGACTGTGACTGACTGTGTCTTTAATTGATCTAGGTGATCTATTAACTACACACCTGGTTTACCTGGTCCAAATCAGACACTAATGTCCAGGAAAGACACCAGCAACTCTGAGGCCATGTTCAACAAGACTGTGACTGACTGTGTCTTTAATTGATCTAGGTGATCTATTAACTACACACCTGGTTTACCTGGTCCAACTCCAGACGAACATCTTCCCTGCTGGAACCTTCTTTTTCAGTTGTTGGCACCAGCCCACGATTTTGTCGCACCCAAAAATGAAGACGCACATTTTGAGCACTTTATATATAAAAAAAGAAGACATACGACACACATTGCTAGTAGCTCAATAATGAGGGATTCGATTAAGCTGACCCGGTAGGAGTAGTTGGCACCAGGTGAGTGATTGTGATTGCACTCGAAATGGGAAATGTCAAACATTTTCAACTTCCTATTCATCATCTCCAGGACCACCCCAACATCAACAGACATGAAAATGGAGCGTTGCTATGTTTTGGAGTCAAAGAGACTGAGGAAGATAAGTGTTTCCAATGACATCATCGGTGTGAATCATGTGATTTTAACCAGGTATGAGTAGATGTTGTCTACTAAATACCTAGCAAGTGTCTCTGAATTGTCTACTAATGGGTTGATGATGTTATTGGAAAGACATCTTCCTCTGTCTTTAGCTAACCTTATCAAGCAGTTGCTTATCGAACAGGTAGTTTGTTGATAGTATGAGCATCTGTGGAGCATCTACAGATGGAAAATATGGACGATCCAAATAAAGTGTGACCGAAAATTCAAACATATATTTAATGGAAAAAAGTTGTTGTATGTTTCTGAACCTTTGAGCACCTTTACTTCAACGGCTTCGCCAAGTCACATGACGGGACATTGCCCAGTGCAAACCGGGTCGCTTTAATCCTTTAGAGTCTATTGATGCACTCGTGTGTCAATCTAATGAACGTAAATACAAAAAAAAAATCCCCATCCAAATCTGTCTGTTTAAGCTAGAGATATCAGTCTTTTTGCATCACCTTCCACATCTACGGTGTAAAGGCAGAGATAGAGGACTGTTTGTCAAGACTAGGAGACGTCCCGGAAATCTGTCTTCTCACGAAAACATCTGTAGCGTCCGAACGGCTTGGCCTACAAACTAACCACTCTGTGGAAAGGGTAGACTCTCATGAACACGATGGTGTTCTTCGTTTTGCTCAACGACCCACACAAGTGTCACAGGAAACGTCTAAATTTATCCAAGTACTGGTGTATGGAGGTAGTTTTGTCCCTCCCCCAAAAAAAATGTACCCCTAAAATAATACAAATACAATATATATATATATATAAACAATCCTGAGCTTTCTTATACCTCCTACATATAAGAAAGAGACTTAAAACCTTATTTCTTATGATTCATTTTTTTACTCTCTGTTTTGCCATTTATAAATGTGTTATTCAATGCGTTTCTATGGGCGATGATAGTCAAGGCCAAATTCTATATTTTATCATATCATTTAAAAAAAGAAATATATTTTTGATACCTATTGGGGCCCTAAAATTCATAATTAAATAGCTAAATGCTAACCCCTTTACAGTGTAGGTTTCTAATGGGCCTTGTGTTTATTGGGGTCTTTGATCTTCAGAGAGAAGGAAATGTTACCCCGTTCACCAAAGAAAAAGCACAGACCACGGCTGGTGTTGACTTTAGATTTTTCATTTCGGGGGGGAGAAGAAAAGTAACAGGGGGGGAGGTCCAGATGAACTAATATTTCAGTGAATACAAAATCAGCTGGGTTTATTTTAAAGTAGTTCTCTATTGTTATAGTAATTTGTGCTGTTCATTTCATAATGTTAGTTTTGGACCTCTCTTTGTGAGAGTGGAGCCGTGTTAGATTAGCCATCTGCACAGTGTAAACACAGACCTCTTCTGTTCTAAGAAAATAACTGCATGGGATGACATTGACGGTATTGTGTCTCATTCACTCACATGTGTAAACTTGGTACACAACTTATCCTGACCTCCCTCTATAATGCTCTCTGAGCCCATGCACATGAGGGACAGTGGACATTGATTACTGGCTTATGTAGACTCTTAGAATTAGTGGTGACTTGAGGAACCTTGGAGAACCTCAAGAAACCATTGCTCATCCATGGTTCATATTTGCACCATTAGTTCATTGAGGCGTTCCTTTAATGGTTCAACGGAGCAACAGGTTCCTGGAGTGGAGGTGTGGCTTTAAGATAGTTATTTTGGCCCCAAAAAAAAGGACTTTCAGATCTCCACGCATCCAATATGCCAATGCCTCCAATCCGATAGGCTGCCACTGCTACAAAATATTATTAAAAAGGTTAAATATCTAACCCCTCATATCATAAAAAGAAAAGTTCCGGTTTGAACCTTTACACGAGGGGTTCCTCAAAGAACACTTTTTTCAACTGAAAAAGGTGTGACAAAAAGGTGTGACAAAAAGGTGCGACAACCCAAAAGGTTCTCCAAGGCATCTTTACTTGTCTGGGTCATAACACAAAGTGGGTTATGAGAGATTTTGCAGTCCATCCTGTACATCATAATGCTTCATCGTACATGTAATGTATGGTGAAAATTGCATGTTATGACACAATGGCAAATTAATGGCCCAATTCATTTTTTGTTAGCTAGCTTCAAGGTTAGCGAGGCAGGCCAGTAACCAGAGGGTTGGCGGTTTGAATCCCAGGTCTGACTGGAATAATCTGGTGGGGAGTGGACTGGCAACCAGAGTGGGGATGTAGCTGGGAGAAAAAATGAAATAACAATGGCATGGACCTATATTTAACTATACATTTTCATTATAGTGGTTCATGGTTGTTCATGCAGTGGTTACAATGTATCAATGATCAAACATGATCATAAAAGTTTAATACCGAAACCTTAGGGAACAAACAAGTTTGATACAGGGATTGACATTTTTACCTGCAAATCTAATTGGACACAACTTTTGATTAATGAAATATTAGCTTCAATTTAACTTTAGAGTTGCTAACCGGGGACAGCTTTAGCCTGGGGACAGGTCATGGCTATTTCGCTGACCGTATTACCAGCACTACTGCAGTCATGAGTCAATGACCTCGGTCAAATTCCACATATCCCATACCCCATACCCCATACCCCATATCCCATACCCCATATATATCCCATATCCCATATCCCATACCCCATACCCCATACCCCATATCCCATATCCCATACCCCATACCCCATACCCCAACATTCAACCTCCAGCTACGTATCCCCTCTTGCACCAAGGTCAGCGCACTCTCAAATGTTGTTTTTTGCCATCATTGTAAGCCTGCCACACACACACACACTATACAGTACATTTATTTAACATAAGAATGAGTGTGAGTTTTTGTCCCGGCTTGTGGGAAGTGACAAAGAGCTCTTATAGGACCAGGGCACAAATAATAATATAATAATGATAATTTTGCTCTTTATTTAACCATCTTACATGTAAAACCTTTTAGTTCATCGAAAATGGTGAATAACTCACCACAGGTTAATGAGAAGGGTGTGCTTGAAAGGATGCACATAACTGCAATGTTGGGTTGTATTGGAGAAAGTCTCAATCTTAAATCAAATCTGTGCCTGTATTTAGTTCATGCTAGTGAGGGCCGAGAATCCACTCTCACAAAGGTACGTGGTTGCAAAGGGCATCAGTGTTGCCGCTTGTTGCAATTTCAATTAGGCTCTCTTGTTCAGATGTCGGTAAGTGGAGGCAGGGCATGAAAGGGGTAACAATTCCAGTTGTTTGTGTCATCTGTTTAGGGAAAATACCTGCGTAATTGCGCACCCAACTCACTCAGGTGCTTCGCTATATCACATTTGATATAAGCTTGAGTTCCGTAAGCTTGAGTTCCTTTGCACACAAAAAAATCATACAATGATGGAAAGACCTGTGTGTTGTCCTTGTAAATACAGACAGAGAAGAGCTCCAACGTCTTAATCATAGCCTCAATTTTGTCCCCCACATTGAATATAGTTGCGAAGAGTCCCTGTAATCCTAGATTCAGATCATTCAGGTGAGAAAAAACATCACCCAGATAGGCCAGTCTTGTGAGAAACTCATCATCACGCAAGCGGTCAGACAAGTGAAAATTATGGTCAGTAAAGAAATCTTTAAGCTTGTCTCTCAATTTAAAAAAATGTGTCAATACTTTTCCTCTTGAAAACCAGCACACACCTTCTGTATGTTGTTAAAGCGTGACATGGTCACTGCCCGTATCATTGCATAGTGCAGAAAATACATGAGAGTTCAGGGGCCTTGCTTTAACAAAGTTAACCATTTTCACTGTAGTGTTCAAAACGTCTTTCAAGCTGTCAGACATTCCCTTGGCAGCAAGAGCCTCTTGGTGGATGTTGCAGTGTACCCAAGAGCCTCTCGGTGGTTGCTGCAGTGTACCCAAGAGCCTCTCGGTGGATGCTGCAGTGTACCCAAGAGCCTCTCGGTGGAGGCTGCAGTGTACCCAAGAGCCTCTCGGTGGATGCTGCAGTGTACCCAAGAGCCTCTCGGTGGATGCTGCAGTGTACCCAAGAGCCTCTCGGTGGATGCTGCAGTGGACCCAAGAGCCTCTCGGTGGATGCTGCAGTGGACCCAAGAGCCTCTCGGTGGACGCTGTAGTGGACCCAAGAGCCTCTCGGTGGATGCTGCAGTGTACCCAAGAGCCTCTCGGTGGATGCTGCAGTGTACCCAAGAGCCTCTCGGTGGTTGCTGCAGTGTACCCAAGAGCCTCTCGGTGGATGCTGCAGTGTACCCAAGAGCCTCTCGGTGGATGCTGCAGTGTACCCAAGAGCCTCTCGGTGGATGCTGCAGTGTACCCAAGAGCCTCTCGGTGGATGCTGCAGTGTACCCAAGAGCCTCTCGGTGGATGCTGCAGTGTACCCAAGAGCCTCTCGGTGGATGCTGCAGTGTACCCAAGAGCCTCTCGGTGGATGCTGCAGTGTACCCAAGAGCCTCTCGGTGGACGCTGTAGTGGACCCAAGAGCCTCTCGGTGGATGCTGCAGTGGACCCAAGAGCCTCTCGGTGGATGCTGCAGTGTACCCAAGAGCCTCTCGGTGGATGCTGCAGTGTACCCAAGAGCCTCTCGGTGGATGCTGTAGTGGACCCAAGAGCCTCTCGGTGGACGCTGTAGTGGACCCAAGTGTTGTCGGGAGCAACTGCTTGCACGCGCGTTACCGCTCCACTCTGTCTCCCGGTCATGGCTTTTGAGCCTTCAGTACAGATACCAACATAAGCAGCAGCTACGTTTGGCTACATACGGACCGTTAGTGCAATTCCCATGAGAGAGTAACATTTCATTTGATTGGATGTTAATTATTTGACTAGGCAACCTGTATTTGACATTGTGTTGTTATTTCGCTGAACATTATTTTTGGCAGTGAAACAAGGCTACTTAGGCGATAAAAAAAAACCTCACCCAGATGTATAGCTCCCTAGGAAAATATAAACTGTTTGACTGTTTGAAAACACTTGTTAATTTAAAAAAAAATAGGGAATACCTGGACTAGGGAATACTGTTGGTTCAAATCAGATCAAATCAAACTTTATTTGTCACATGCATCGAATACGTCAGGTGAAGACCTTACCGTGAAATGCTTACTTACAAGCTCTTAACCAACACCTCAGTTCAAGAAACATTTAAGAAAACATTTATCAAATAAACTAAAGTAAAATATAATAAAAAGTAACACAATAAAATAACAATAATGAGGCTATATACAGGGGGTACCGGTACCGAGTCAATGTGGAGGCTATATACAGGGGGTACAGGTACCGAGTCAGTGTGGAGGCTATATCCAGGGGGTACCGGTACTGAGTCAATGTGCGGGGGTACAGGTTAGTCAAGGTTATATGTACATGTAGGTAGGGGTAAAGTGACTATGTATAGATAATAAACAGTGTGGCAGCAGTGTGAAAACAAATGGAGGGGTGTCAATGTAAATAGTCCAGGGGCCATTTGATTATTTGTTCAGCTGTCTTATGGCTTGGGGGTGAAAGCTGTTAAGCAGCCTTTTGGTCCTAGACTTGGTGCTTCGGTACCGCTTCGGTACCGCTTGCCGTGCGGTAGCAGACAGAACAGTCTATGACTTTGGTGACTGGAGTCTTTGACAATTTTTTGTGCTTTCTTTAACGCCGCGTAGTATATAGGTGATGGATGTCAGGAAGTTTGGTTCCAGTGATGTACTGGGCCGTACGCAGATGCAGAGCAGTTGCCATACCAGGCAGTGATGCAACCGGTCAGGATGCTCTCGATGGTGCAGCTGCAGAATTTTTTGAAGATCTGGGGACCCATGCCATATATTTTCAGTCTCCTGAGGGGGAAAAGGTGTTTTGTTGTGCCCTCTTCACGACTATCTTTGTGTGTTTTGGACCATGATAGTTCGTTGGTGATGTTGACACCAAGGAACTTGAAACTCTCGACCTGCTCCACTACAGCCCCAGTCATTGATTGTGGAGGGTGGTTTACAGAGTTAGCCTACAATTATAGTGAATTTGTATTTGATTTTAGTAATAAAGCATTTAAAAAAAAAATTCTCAGCAGCTCTGCTATAAATAGTAGTAATAGTAGAATTAATAGTAATAATAGTAGCCTACCCCAAATGATTTAAACTGGGGGAAAGCGGCCTCCATTCACTATTGGAGTGCATACTGATGACATGTATTTTTGCCTGTTCCTGCCCATCTGATAATGAGTCATTCTACATTTTTTATTTTTTTTGCATATTAGTAAAGACAAGTGTCTGATGGGTAAAAATATGATCACTTGATGAGAGAACAGCGTGTGCAGCCTGAGGCAAGGAACAGAGTGCAAGCTTTTTTTGTGCAACTTTTTCAAATAGTCAATAGTGTCACACCCAGATCTGTTTCACCTGTCTGGTGCTTGTCTCCACCTCCCACCAGGTGTCTCCCATTTGTCCCCATTATCTGCTGTGTATTTATACTTGCATTTTCTGTTTGTCTTTTGCCAGTTCACCTTGTGCCATCAAGTCCTACCAGCGTGTTTCCGTGTTTCGTGTGCTCTAGTTTTTGGTTTTCATGGTGTTCCCAGTTTTGACCATTCTGCCTGCCATAATCCATGCATACAGGTATATCTTTCTGACTCTGCCCTGGATTACTGACCTCTGCCTGCCTGCCCTGACCCTGAGCATACCTGCCGTTCTGTATCTTACTGACTCTGCCCTGAATTACTGACCTCTGCCTGCCTGCCCTGACCCTGAGCATACCTGCCGTTCTGTACCTTACTGACTCTGCCCTGAATTACTGATCCCTGCCTGCCTGCCCTGACCCTGAGCATACCTGCCGTTCTGTACCTTACTGACTCTGCCCTGGATTACTGACCTCTGCCTGCCTGCCCTGACCCTGAGCATACCTGCCGTTCTGTACCTTATTAACTCTGCCCTGAATTACTGACCTCTGCCTGCCTGCCCTGACCCTGAGCATACCTGCCGTTCTGTACCTTACTGACTCTGCCCTGGATTACTGACCTCTGCCTGCCTGCCCTGACCCTGAGCATACCTGCCGTTCTGTACCTTACTGACTCTGCCCTGGATTACTGACCTCTGCCTGCCTGCCCTGACCCTGAGCATACCTGCCGTTCTGTACCTTATTAACTCTGCCCTGAATTACTGACCTCTGCCTGCCTGCCCTGACCCTGAGCATACCTGCCGTTCTGTACCTTACTGACTCTGCCCTGGATTACTGACCTCTGCCTGCCTGCCCTGACCCTGAGCATACCTGCCGTTCTGTACCTTACTGACTCTGCCCTGGATTACTGATCCCTGCCTGCCCTTGACCTGTCGTTTGTCTGCTCACTGTTTTGTTAATAAACATCTGTGATTCGAGCTGTCTGCATCTGGGTCTTATTGTCCTGATAAATAGACTATAGTCACATCATGCAGCCCATATATATTTTAATTCCTAAGACATTCTACGGTTTGTATCACTCACAACTACATTTTCCAAATAATTATAAATCTAGCATATGGGATATGTTTCAAATGATCACTTTTGCAATCAACATAATCACTTAATATTGTGACGACCCTCCCACTCTGTCTGCCGTATTCTCTCTGTTATTTCCTTATTAGGATGCTGGTGGGCGGAGTTGGGAGGGTCGTCAGCTACATGGGAAACACCTGGGCCCGGTGTCTCCCAGGATAAATACACCACTTCCCCATTCATGGAGGAGACTCTCTCCATGCTAACACCCTTTGTAGATTGTGTTGTGGTTCTTGGTGGCCGTTTGTTTGTTTGTTTGCTTTGGCACCTTTCAACACCCTGCATTATCACATTCATGCATGCAAAACACTCACTTACACTACTGATTACTGATTACACACACCATTGTATATTATACTTAGTTGCTTTAGGTAATAAATACATATTTTGCTACTCCTTATCTCCACGTTGTCTCCCTTTGTTACGGGCTTTGAGCCGGTTCGTGACAAGATGCACACTCGCTCAGGAATGGGAAAAATATAATTTCTACTTTATTCAGCTACATTCAATTATATTCTTCTTCCTATAAGGTCATATCATATAAAAATAATGACACTTATAAGCATATTTTGTCAGCTAAATGCCAGCTAGCCTACAGCCAATGGTATGGCGCATAGCCAGATAGTCCCGTGTAGCTCAGTTTGCAGCGCCAGGGTTGTGGGTTCGATTTCCACTGTGGACCAGTGCAAAAAAAAAGTATTAAAACGTATGCATTCACTACTGTAAGTCTCTCTGGATAAGAGCCGCTACTAAATGACTCACTACTGTAAGTCTCTCTGGATAAGAGCCACTACTAAATGACTCACTACTGTAAGTCTCTCTGGATAAGAGCTGCTACTAAATGACTCACTACTGTAAGTCTCTCTGGATAAGAGCCGCTACTAAATGACTCACTACTGTAAGTCTCTCTGGATAAGAGCCGCTACTAAATGACTCACTACTGTAAGTCTCTCTGGATAAGAGCCGCTACTAAATGACTCACTACTGTAAGTCTCTCTGGATAAGAGCCGCTACTAAATGACTCACTACTGTAAGTCTCTCTGGATAAGAGCCGCTACTAAATGACTCACTACTGTAAGTCTCTCTGGATAAGAGCCGCTACTAAATGACTCACTACTGTAAGTCTCTCTGGATAAGAGCCGCTACTAAATGACTCACTACTACTGTAAGTCTCTCTGGATAAGAGCCGCTACTAAATGACTCACTACTGTAAGTCTCTCTGGATAAGAGCCGCTACTAAATGACTCACTACTGTAAGTCTCTCTGGATAAGAGCCGCTACTAAATGACTCACTACTGTAAGTCTCTCTGGATAAGAGCCGCTACTAAATGACTCACTACTGTAAGTCTCTCTGGATAAGAGCCGCTACTAAATGACTCACTACTGTAAGTCTCTCTGGATAAGAGCCGCTACTAAATGACTCACTACTGTAAGTCTCTCTGGATAAGAGCCGCTACTAAATGACTCACTACTGTAAGTCTCTCTGGATAAGAGCCGCTACTAAATGACTCACTACTGTAAGTCTCTCTGGATAAGAGCCGCTACTAAATGACTCACTACTGTAAGTCTCTCTGGATAAGAGCCGCTACTAAATGACTCACTACTGTAAGTCTCTCTGGATAAGAGCCGCTACTAAATGACTCACTACTGTAAGTCTCTGGATAAGAGCAGCCGCTACTAAATGACTCACTATTGTAAGTCTCTCTGGATAAGAGCCGCTACTAAATGACTCACTACTGTAAGTCTCTCTGGATAAGAGCCGCTACTAAATGACTCACTACTGTAAGTCTCTCTGGATAAGAGCCGCTACTAAATGACTCACTACTGTAAGTCTCTCTGGATAAGAGCCGCTACTAAATTACTCACTACTGTAAGTCTCTCTGGATAAGAGCCGCTACTAAATGACTCACTACTGTAAGTCTCTCTGGATAAGAGCTGCTACTAAATGACTCACTACTGTAAGTCTCTCTGGATAAGAGCCGCTACTAAATGACTCACTACTGTAAGTCTCTCTGGATAAGAGCCGCTACTAAATGACTCACTACTGTTAGTCTCTCTGGATAAGAGCCACTGCTAAATGACAAAAATGTAAACATACAGTAGGCCAACTCATTCTGTTCTTCTGAAATACATTTTCTTCATATCATAATGTTTCTTTATACCTGCCTAAAATAAATAATGGATTTATTCTGATGGTCTGTATTTAATAGTCAAGATGCTCCAAAGGTGTCTTCAGCAGCTTGTATGCATGGAGGCTTGGAGACATGTTTATGTTAATTACCGTGAGACCGGCAGTCAATAATCAGCTAACAAAATGTAATGATCGCCTACAGCCTTAGAACAGACCACCAAAATCAGCGACCTTGTTCTCCAACAACCTCTCCATTGGCGTGTGTCTGTCTGTCTCTGAGGTTTCGTTTGAAAGCAAAATATTAATTTCCAGCAACTGAAAAAAGGGCATTCAGTGAGTACAATCCCAAAACACTTAACACCAATATCAATTTCACCATAGACTGGCCAGCGTACCTTACAGGTACTTGCGAAGATATTTCTGAGAACTAATTCACTATTGTAACTGTGTTATAAGGTTCGTACAACACTGTCATACTGTGTTAGCCGCAGTTCACATGTATCAGTGCTGTTTGTGCTGTTTTCCTGAAATGGAGGAAGTGCGGGACGGAGGGTGGGAGGGAGGGAGGGAGGGAGGGAGGGAGGGCAGGCAGGAGGGAGGGAGGGAGGGAGGGAGGGCAGGCAGGAGGGAGGGAGGGGAGGGAGGGAGGGCAGGCAGGAGGGAGGGAGGGAGGGCAGGCAGGAGGGAGGGGGAGGGAGGGAGGGAGGGAGGGAGGGCGGGCGGGGCGGGGCGGGAGGGAGGGAGGGGGAGGGAGGGAGGGAGGGAGGGAGGGAGGGAGGGAGGGAGGGCGGGCGGGGCGGGAGGGAGGGAGGGAGGGAGGGAGGGAGGGAGGGCAGGCAGGAGGGAGGGAGGGAGGGAGGGAGGGAGGGTGGGAGGAGGGAGGGCAGGCAGGAGGGAGAGCAGGCAGGAGGGAGGGAGGGAGGGAGGGAGGGAGGGAGGGAGGAGGCAGGGAGGGAGGGAGGGAGGGAGGGAGGGAGGGAGGGAGGGGGAGGGAGGGCAGGCAGGAGGGAGGGAGGGAGGGAGGGAGGGAGGGAGGGAGGGCAGGCAGGAGGGAGGGAGGGAGGGAGGGAGGGAGGGCAGGCAGGAGGGAGGGGAGGGAGGGAGGGAGGGGAGGGAGGCAGGCAGGAGGGAGGGAGGGGGGAGGGAGGGAGGGAGGGCAGGCAGGAGGGAGGGAGGGAGGGAGGGAGGGAGGGCAGGCAGGAGGAGGGAGGGAGGGAGGGAGGGAGGGAGGGAGGGGAGGGCGGGCGGGCGGGAGGAGGGAGGGAGGGAGGGAGGGAGGGAGGGCAGGCAGGGAGGGAGGGAGGGAGGGAGGGAGGGAGGGAGGGAGGGTGGGAGGGAGGGAGGGAGGGAGGAGGGTGGGAGGGAGGGTGGGAGGGAGGGAGGGGGCAGGCAGGAGGGAGAGCAGGCAGGAGGGGGGAGGGAGGGAGGGAGGGCAGGCAGGGAGGGAGGGAGGGAGGGAGGGAGGGGAGGGGCGCAGGAGGGAGGGAGGGAGGGAGGAGGGAGGGAGGGAGGGAGGGAGAGGAGGCAGGAGGGAGGGAGGGAGGGAGGGGGAGGGTGGGAGGGAGGGAGGGAGGGAGGGAGAGGGAGGGAGGGAGGGAGGGAGGGAGGGAGGGAGGGAGGGAGGGCAGGCAGGCAGGAGGGAGGGAGGGAGGGTGGGAGGGAGGGAGGGCAGGCAGGAGGGAGAGCAGGCAGGAGGGAGGGAGGGAGGGAGGGAGGAAGGGAGGGCAGGCAGGAGGGAGAGCAGGCAGGAGGGAGGGAGGGAGGGCAGGCAGGAGGGGCGGGAGGGAGGGCTGGAGGGAGGGCAGGCAGGAGGGTGGGAGGGAGGGCTGGAGGGAGGGCAGGCAGGAGGGCGGGAGGGCTGGAGGGAGGGCAGGCAGGAGGGATGACGAGAGGGAGGGTGGGGCGGGATGGCAGGCGGGAGGGCGATGAACACACAGTGAGGAGGGCGTCAGCCGGGTTGAGAGAGAACCCCAGATTCTTCTCAGAGCATGCTGGGTTTATGGAGCTGCTTTTCAGGTGGTCCAGTGGAAAGTCAGGAACCGGAGCACTCAGGCCAGGGTCTGCACAGTGTTGTACTTTTTCCCCCAACTGGGGTGAAAGGCTAAATGTTATTTTTCCCTCTAAGGCGCTCCCTGTTTTTCCTCACGGCCCTTAATTAGACATCGAAGCAGAATCAGAGTATAGCTGTGATTTGGGAGCCCTGTGAAGTAATGTTACGAGTGGTGTACCACGGTCTGGGTGGTGCACCACGGTCTGGGTGGTGTACCACGGTCTGGGTGGTGCACCACGGTCTGGGTGGTGTACCACGGTCTGGGTGGTGTACCACGGTTTGGGTGGTGTACCACGGTCTGGGTGTAGCTTACTGCATGTATCAGGGATGTGAACATAGTCAAGTTTGTCCACTGCTGAGCAACTCACATAATTCATGGCAACGAGAGAGTTTATAGGATTTGCATGTAGGTCACATGTACTGTACATCATCGTGCTTATCTCACGAAAACCACGAGTCATTTTCTTGTAAGGCTTCATCGTTTTGGGCAACGACGAGGATGAAGATCATGTTGTACCCCACTGAATATAGCACTGTCAGTAGACTTCATCCTAGAAGGGCTGCTGGGCATAATAAGGGGGATTATTCAAAATGCAGATACTGTAAGTCAATTTTATCACCACGGGAGATAAGATGAGAACCAATAACAATATGAGTGGCTGGACCAGTGTGGTTTTCTCAACGTGAGACGGGGAGGGCTGCCCATAAACTCTTTTCATTTCCTCCCTCTGCCTTTAGCACTCTGGAAACTTTGAAGTCTGACTCCATATTGCTGACGTGAGGCACTTTCGTCAGGGAAAGCGTTGTGGTGCTAGCTCGGCGATTGGAGACAGGTTTGCGTGTTTATAAGGTCCGTTTCTTTGTTGAAAAGTTTGGGGCTGTGTATATTGTATCTAATTTCTTTTCTCCCTCAGAGGCACTAACAATGTTCTCGGAAATGCAAGTTTTTTCTCCAAATTCAACCTTTTTTGTTGTTGACACAACTGGAAATAAGTCTACATCAACAGACACAGAACATCGTAACACATTATCATCATATTCCACATATAAACGACATATCAACACCCCATCCACCCCAGCAGCATTACCAGCCTGCATCCCACTGCTGGCTTGCCTTTGAACTTAGCAGGGCTGGTCCAGGTCAGTCCCTGGATGGTGCTGGAGGGCCAGTAGGGGGCACTCTTCCCTCTGGTCTAAGGAGATCCCAATGCCCAGGGCAGTGAAGGGGACATTGCCCAGTGTAAGGTGCCATCTTTTGGATGGGGCTTTAAACAGGTTTCCTGACTCTCTGTGGTCATTAAAAATCCCACTTATTGTAAGAGTAGGGGTGTTAACCTCGGTGTCATGGCTAAATTTCTTGGCCCCATTCCATCATGGCCACCTAATCATCCCCCTCATTCCTAATTGTCATAAATCACTCCTCACCTCTCCAGCTGATGTGTGGTGAGCATTCTGGCACAAAAATGGCCACCGTGCATCACCCAGGTGGGTGCTACACATTGGTGGTGGGTGAGGTGAGTTTCCCCCTACTATGTAAAGCTCTTTGATTACCCCAGTTGGTAGAAAAGCGCTATATAAATCCTATTAATAGTTAACTCACATTTTTAACAAAATGTTGAGCACGATTTGACAGTTGACAGGAGATCTGTGGGTTCAAGAACTGTTTGAAAAGGTTGGTGGCGGAGACTGTTATAATCCATTTACAATATGACATTCAAAATGAAACGGCAAGTTGAGCCAGCTATCGCCGTACAGGTTCCGTTTTGTATTGAGAACATGTTGCACATTGGTAATAAGATACACGGACAACTGTCTTTACTCCTAGGTTATCTTTCACCACTCTCAAAGAGAAGTTCTCACAAACACACATAAAGACAATGTGAGTGTTTGTTGTGAGATTAAGTTGAATCTGTGTATACATTTCATTAAAGGCTATATGAAAATATATATATACAGTACTAGCCAAAAGTATTATATATATTTATATATACAGTGCCTTGCGAAAGTATTCGGCCCCCTTGAACTTTGCGACCTTTTGCCACATTTCAGGCTTCAAACATAAAGATATAAAACTGTATTTTTTTGTGAAGAATCAACAACAAGTGGGACACAATCATGAAGTGGAACGACATTTATTGGATATTTCAAACTTTTTTAACAAATCAAAAACTGAAAAATTGGGCGTGCAAAATTATTCAGCCCCTTTACTTTCAGTGCAGCAAACTCTCTCCAGAAGTTCAGTGAGGATCTCTGAATGATCCAATGTTGACCTAAATGACTAATGATGATAAATACAATCCACCTGTGTGTAATCAAGTCTCCGTATAAATGCACCTGCACTGTGATAGTCTCAGAGGTCCGTTAAAAGTGCAGAGAGCATCATGAAGAACAAGGAACACACCAGGCAGGTCCGAGATACTGTTGTGAAGAAGTTTAAAGCGGATTTGGATACAAAAAGATTTCCCAAGCTTTAAACATCCCAAGGAGCACTGTGCAAGCGATAATATTGAAATGGAAGGAGTATCAGACCACTGCAAATCTACCAAGACCTGGCCGTCCCTCTAAACTTTCAGCTCATACAAGGAGAAGACTGATCAGAGATGCAGCCAAGAGGCCCATGATCACTCTGGATGAACTGCAGAGATCTACAGCTGAGGTGGGAGACTCTGTCCATAGGACAACAATCAGTCGTATATTGCACAAATCTGGCCTTTATGGAAGAGTGGCAAGAAGAAAGCCATTTCTTAAAGATATCCATAAAAAGTGTTGTTTAAAGTTTGCCACAAGCCACCTGGGAGACACACCAAACATGTGGAAGAAGGTGCTCTGGTCAGATGAAACCAAAATGGAACTTTTGGCAACAATGCAAAACGTTATGTTTGGCGTTAAAGCAACACAGCTCATCACCTGAACACACCATCCCCACTGTCAAACATGGTGGTGGCAGCATCATGGTTTGGGCCTGCTTTTCTTCAGCAGGGACAGGGAAGATGGTTAAAATTGATGGGAAGATGGATGGAGCCAAATACAGGACCATTCTGGAAGAAAATCTGATGGAGTCTGCAAAAGACCTGAGACTGGGACGGAGATTTGTCTTCCAACAAGACAATGATCCAAAACATAAAGCAAAATCTACAATGGAATGGTTCAAAAATAAACATATCCAGGTGTTAGAATGGCCAAGTCAAAGTCCAGACCTGAATCCAATCGAGAATCTGTGGAAAGAACTGAAAACTGCTGTTCACAAATGCTCTCCATCCAACCTCACTGAGCTCGAGCTGTTTTGCAAGGAGGAATGGGAAAAAATGTCAGTCTCTCGATGTGCAAAACTGATAGAGACATACCCCAAGCGACTTACAGCTGTAATCGCAGCAAAAGGTGGCGCTACAAAGTATTAACTTAAGGGGGCTGAATAATTTTGCACACCCAATTTTTCAGTTTTTGATTTGTTAAAAAAGTTTGAAATATCCAATAAATGTCGTTCCACTTCATGATTGTGTCCCACTTATTGTTGATTCTTCACAAAAAAATACAGTTTTATATCTTTATGTTTGAAGCCTGAAATGTGGCAAAAGGTCGCAAAGTTCAAGGGGGCCGAATACTTTCGCAAGGCACTGTATATACACACAGTACCAGACCAAAGTTTTACCTACTCATGCCAGGGTTTTTCTTTATTTTTACTTTTGTCTACATTGTTGAATAATTGAAGACATGAAGGTCAGTCAATCCAGAAAATTGCAAGAACTTAGAAAATTTCGCAATAACCATCAAGCACTATGATGAAACTGGCTCTCATGAGGACCGCTACAGGAAAGGACAACCCAGAGTTACCTCTGCTGCAGAGGATAAGTTCATTAGAGTTACCAGCCTCAGATTGCAGCCCAAATAAATGCTTCACAGAGTTCAAGTAACAGACACATCTCAACGTCAACTGTTCAGAGGAGACCTTCATGGTCAAATTGCTGAAAAGTAACCACTTCTAAAGGACACCAATAAGATGGAGAGACTTGCGTGGGCCAAGAAACACAAGTAATGGACATTAGACCGGTGGATATTTGTCCTTTGGTCTGATGAGTCAAAATTGAGATTTTTGGTTCTAACCCAGTGTCTTTGTGAGGCTCAGAGTAGATGAACGGATGATCTCTGCATGTGGGGTGACAAGCGTCGGTGGCGGCTCCGGTGCGGGTCATAGACCCCGCCCAGACCACGATCCGGCCATGGAGCTGGGCTGAACGCCGTGCCTGGACTGAGCACCGGCGCAGAGGAAGGCTCCTGCCACGGAGCTGGGTTGGACACCGTGCCTGGACTGGGCACCAGAGCAGAGGAAGTGTCCTGCCATGGAGCGGGACTGGACACTGTGCCTGGACATCGGCGCAGAGGAAGGTCTTGGAGCGGGACTGAACACCGTGCCTGGACTGGGCATCGGAGCAGGTTGCATCGCATTGATAACACGCTCCTCAGGGCGAGTGCGTGGAGCCGGCACAGGACGCTCCGGACTGGGGAGGCACACTGGAAGCCTGGTGCGTGGAGCCGGCACATGTTGTACCGGACTTATGACACACTCCTCAGGGCGAGTGCGGTGAGCCGGCACAGGACGTACCGGGCTGGGGAGGTTCACTGGAGGCCTGATGCGTGGAGCTGACACAGGTTTCACCGGACTGATGACACGCTCTTCAGGTCGAATGTGGTGCAGAACACACCTGACGAACATTTCTCTCCTCTCTCCCTCCTCCAACTGCTCCATCAATTCCCTGGCGGTCTCTGAATCACTCCTCTGCTCAGCCGCCAGCTCCATGTGCCCCCGCCCAAAAATTATCTTGGGGTTTCTGTGGCAGCGGACTGAAGACACGCTCTTCATGGCTAGTGTGAGGAACCGGCACAGGACATTCCGGGCTGGGGAGGTGCACTGGTGGCCTGGTGCGTGGAGCCGGCACAGATGGCACCGGACTGATGACATGCTCTTCAGCACGCCTGCGCTGCAGCATACTCCTCGCCAAAACCTCTCTCCGGTATCCCTCATTAAACTCTTCCACCGAATCCCAGACGGGCTCTGGCACTCTCCGCTGCTCAGCCCTTTCGTGTTGAAATATTCTGTCACGATCGTCGTAAAGGACGGACCAAGGAGCAGCGTGAGTTGCGTTCCACATCTTCTATTTACAGTGAAACTTAAACAACCAACGACCGCGAAAGCCGTGGTGCCGAATGTACTCACACAAAACAATATTCCACAAACGCAGGTGGGAAAAAGGGCTACCTAAATATGATCCCCAATTAGAGGTAACGATAAACAGTTGCCTCTAATTGGGAACCATACAAACCACCATCATAGAAATATGAATACTAGATAACCTCCCCCCTAGTCACACCCTGACATAAACCCCCATAGAGAATTCAGAGGGCTCTCTATGGTCAGGGTGTGACAATAGTTTTGATGTCTTCACTATTATTCTATTATTCTCCAATGTAGAAAATAGCAAACATAAAGTGAGAGGGCATGCATGTTCTCCATAGTCCATAAGAAATATTTTTTATAGCCTACAGCATGGGTCCCCCTGGCCTACAGCAACCTAATTCATGAAAAATGTATCCATATAATCTGTCCGATCATGTAGACCCAAACAGAACAAATGTTTTATCCATATCTTTCATATCATATCTTTGCTAAATATCTTTGTTTGCAGGTTTTCACCATGAGACTAACAGCAGCGGTAGAGCATAGCACCGTCATGTTCATATAATCACAGCCGGAATCAGATTAACATTAACCCTAAAGGTCCTGGTCTAAAGTAGTGCATTATATAGGAGATACACTGCCTTAAAGTAAGTATTCAGACCCTTGGACTTATTCCACAATTTGTTGTGTTACAGCCTGAAATCTAAATGAATTATATTGATTTTCCCCCCTCACACATTGACACACAACACTCCAAAATGAGAAAGTGAAAACATGTTTTTAGCCATTTTTGCTATTTTATTGAAAATTAAATACAGAAATATCTCATTTACACCCCTGAGTCAAAACTTTTGTAGAAGCACCTTTGGAAGCTATTAAAGAGTTAGTACTGAGGATGGATCAACAACATTGTAGTTCCTTCACAATACCAACTTTAATTGACAGAGTGAAAAGAAGTAAGCCTGTACAGAATACAAATATTCCAAAACATTCATCCTGTTTGCAACAAGGTACTAAAGTAATACTGCAAAAAATGTGGCAAAGCAGTACACGTTTTGTCCTGAATACAAAGTGTTACATTTGGGGCAAATCCAATACAACACATTACTGAGTTCCATTCTCCATATTTTCAAGCATAGTGGTGGCTGCATCATGTTATGGGTATGCTTGTAATCCTTAAGGACCTTTGAATTTTTCAGAATCAAAAAGAAACGGAATGGAGCTAAGCACAGGCACAATAGTAGAGGTTCAGTCTACTTCAGTCTGCTTTCCACCAGACACTGGGAGATGAATTTACCTTTCAGTAGGACAAGGCCAAATCTACACTGGAGTTGATTACCAACAACACAGTGAATATTCATGAGTGTCAGAGTTACAGTTTTGACTTAAATCTACTCGAGACTTGAAAATCTAAGACTTGAAAATGGCTGTCTAGCAATGATAAACAACCAATTTGACAGAGCTTGAAGAATTTAGAAAATATTACAGGGCAAATGTTGCACAATCGAGGTCTGTAAAGCACTTAGAGACTCACAGCCAATAAACTCTGTAACTGTTTTAAAGTCACCATTGGCCTCATGGTGAAATCCCTGAGCGGTTTCCTTCCTCTCCGGCAACTGAGTTAGGAAGGACTCCTGTATCTTAGTAGTGACTGGGTGTATTGATACACCATCCAAAGTGTAATTAATAACTTCACCATGCTCAAAGGGATATTCAGTGTCTGCTTAATTTTGTTTTACCCCATCTACCAACAGGTGCCCTTCTTCGCGAGGTATTGGAGAACCTCGCTGGTCTTTGGGGTGGAATCTTTGTTTAAAATTCACTGCTCGACTGAGGGACCTTACAAATAATTGTATGAATGCAGTACAAAAAAACTAAAACAAAAAATTATGTTAAACACTATTATTGCGCACAGAGCGAGTCCATGTAATGCATCACGTGACTTGTTAAGCAACATTTTTACTCCTGGACTTATAACAAAGGCTTGCCATAACAAAGGGGTTGAATATCTATTGACTCAAGACATTTCAACTTTTCATTTTTAATACATTTTTTTAAATTTTATTTCTAAAAACATAATTCAAAATTGACATAAATGAGGTATTGTGTGTAGGCCAGTGACAAACAATCTCAATTTAATCCATTTTAAATTCAGGCTGTAACGCAACACAATGTGGGAAAAGTGAATGGGTGTGAATACTTCCTGAAGACACTTTATTTGTGACGCAGAAACTTATTACAGACATTGTTTCACATTCACTATGTCATGTTTCTCCCCTAAATACACTTTCCCCTAAACAGGTTGTCTCATCCTGTTTATTTGTCTTGACTGTAGTGTCTCTGTATGCCTGGTTACCATTATCAAAGGTGCTTATTTTTTTCTACAGGGTGCTGATGTGCTATCATTATTTTGTCAGTACACTGTGAGCTCATTTTGAGTTAAATGGAGATGTTCTTAAATGGGATCGTCCATAAATAGATTTTAGATGTCTTCAATATGGGAAGTGTTGAAATAACCCCACCAATAATTATCGCAATGATCCTTACATCATGATTTCACAATGGTAGGATCTCTATTGGTGTTGTTGGTATAGGATACACAGAGAGACAATGTCATCCATAATCATTATTTTATCACCATCCAGTATTAATTATCTTCCCAGGAATGTAGCTAAAAAAATAAATATATATTTAGAGTAACCATCAACTTCCATTGCATGCAGTCACATAAAACAATGATTGCCAGCATGCAATGGTCCCCACACAATTTCTACCAATCCAAACACAATGATCACTTGACAAGACATGAGGTCATTCCTCCTCCACTTCCTCCTCCACTTCCTCCCACCCACTGCGATATCGCCATAGTGACATGAAAATGTGGAAAAAGCCAAGGGGTGTGAATACTTTCTGAGGGCAGTGTAGCTACTCCTGGGGGATGTAAAGACCAAGTCATTAAACCTTTCAACCCTTCCTATTGTCCTCCATTGTCTTCCACCAAGTGACCTATAAACACTCAGCTCGACTGGAGGACACCGAGGCAGGAGGTTCTGAGAGGGGAGGAAATTGGAGGACAGGTAAAACAAAAAGGGGACGGATGGTGTCAGAGATGCAAGGACATGCAGAGAGGCTTTTACGTCTCCATGGTAGGATGAGAAATGGCCTCTGGTTGCTCCACTCATCACCAAAATGCAGCCATTAACCCAAGATGAATCATTGTGTCACGCAGTAGAAGAGGCCAACCAGAGGGAAGAATCACACCGTAGACGTTTCCCGATTGTTCAAAAGATTGTCATATTTTATTTTATTTTATTTAACTTGGATTCACCTGGTCAGTCTATTTCATGGAAAGAGCAAGTGTTCCTAATGTTTTGTCCACTCAGTGTGGAACTATATGACTATTTTATTTTATTTTACCTTTATTTAACCAGGCAAGTCAGTTAAGAACAAATTCTTATTTTCAATGACGGCCTAGGAACAGTGGGTTAACTGCCTGTTCAGGGGCAGAACGACAGATTTTGTACCTTGTCAGCTCGGGGGATTGAACTTGCAACCTTTCGGTTACTACCCTGCCCCCCCATATAACAATCCTTCACTCCTTTCATACAGTTTGGTTCACACCATTGATTGAGTGAGAGGTATCAAGAGGTATCAAGAGGTATTGGTGCGATCGTGACATTTTTAACATAATAAGTGTGATGTAATTTAAACATTTTGA
The DNA here is from genome assembly GCF_034236695.1 of Oncorhynchus nerka. Classification (NCBI taxonomy): domain Eukaryota; kingdom Metazoa; phylum Chordata; class Actinopteri; order Salmoniformes; family Salmonidae; genus Oncorhynchus; species Oncorhynchus nerka. The sequence continues at coordinate 8,311,131 of NC_088420.1, forward strand.
CAAAGGATTTTATCCCTCTTAATTCTGTTATCTGTAACCTCAGTTTTTTCAGAACTTTTAATACAGATGCAAAAGATGTAATGTGTCAAATGTTGAGACCTGTGTGACTTGTGTTAGCTTCCCAAGCTAATGCCTAGGCTTTAGCTCAGGTGGCTGGACTAGGTTACAATCTTGTGGTCCGCGGTGAGAACCTTGTTTGTCACAACATCATATTTGATAATGCTCTTCAGCCACTGTTGGTCACTGTTAGTTTTGAACCTCCCCACCATCCCCACAGCCTCGTACCTCCATCATCTGGAGAACCATTAAATAGAGCGAGAACGCAAAGCTCAACCAATCAGTAGGAGTCCTTACACCATGTGTTATGCCCATGTATACTACGGCATTGTTGAATACTCATTTCTCATTGGCTTGAAGGGAATTCTAGAAGGGCATTCTAGAAGGGTGTTCTACCAATGGCTACATTATGAAGTTCATTATTATTGCAAGTTCTATGTTTGAGCTTCTTTTGAAAGCAAAACTCGAATTGAAAACATTATTGGTATTGTTGAATTACATTTTCATAATAGCAAGCTAGAAGGAATGGTTTGGTTAGCTAAACTAGTTAGTCTATTCGTTTGGTTTGTAAGGCAATTCAATTGTTGTCACATTTATACCGCCAAAACGAATACATTTCTAGCAGCAAAATGGGTTACATTATAGCGGGGTATAATAGTGACAATCAACTCAGAGTTCTATGTTCTTCTCTGGAAGAGAATGCAACTCTATTGAAGGTTAATGCCACTCTGCGGTTGAAGGTCAATGCCACTCTGCTGTTGAAGGTCAATGCCCCTCTGCTGTTGAAGGTCAATGCCCCTCTGCTGTTGAAGGTCAATGCCACTCTGCTGCTGAAGGTCAATGCCACTCTGCTGTTGAAGGTTAATGCCACTCTGCTGTTGAAGGTCAATGCCACTCTGCTGTTGAAGGTTAATGGCACTCTGCTGTTGAAGATCAATGCCACTCTGCTGTTGAAGGTCAATGCCACTCTGCTGTTGAAGGTCAATGCCACTCTGCTGTTGAAGGTCAATGCCCCTATGCTGTTGAAGGTCAATGCCCCTCTGCTGTTGAAGGTCAATGCCACTCTGCTGTTGAAGGTCAATGCCACTCTGCTGTTGAAGGTCAATGCCCCTCTGCTGTTGAAGGTCAATGCCACTCTGCTGTTGAAGGTCAATGCCCCTTTGCTGTTGAAGGTTAATGCCACTCTGCTGTTGAAGGTCAATGTCACTCTGCTGTTGAAGGTCAATGCCCCTCTGCTGTTGAAGGTCAATGCCACTCTGCTGTTGAAGGTCAATGCCCCTCTGCTGTTGAAGGTCAATGCCACTCTGCTGTTGAAGGTCAATGCCACTCTGCTGTTGAAGGTTAATGCCACTCTGCTGTTGAAGGTCAATGTCACTCTGCTGTTGAAGGTCAATGCCCCTCTGCTGTTGAAGGTCAATGCCACTCTGCTGTTAAAGTTTAATCTGCTGTTAAAGTTTAATGCCACTCTGCTGTTGAAGGTCAATGCCACTCTGCTGTTGAAGGTTAATGCCACTCTGCTGTTGAAGGTTAATGCCACTCTGCTGTTGAAGGTTAATGCCACTCTGCTGTTGAAGGTTAATGCCACTCTGCTGTTGAAAGTCAATGCAACTCTGCTGTTGAAGGTTAATGCCCCTCTGCTGTTGAAGGTTAGAACACAGCTTCCACGTCGTGCATTATTTTCCACAGAAAACACAGCCCCTCTAGTTGATTATCCGTTATGTGTCACTTTCCCTCGTATGTGTCACTCAACCACCACCAACTTTCAACCTTCTTCAGACAGGTCTCTGCAAAATGACCGGATCAAAGTCAACGGTTGAAGCCAACAACTTCAGATGGTCACACCACTTTCCAGTCAACAGTCTAAGTCAACAACTTCAGAGGTTCACACCACTTTCCAGGCAACAGTCGAAGTCAACAACTTCAGAGGTTCACATCACTTTCCAGGCAACAGTCTAAGCCAACAACTTCAGAGGTTCACACCACTTTCCAGGCAACAGTCTAAGCCAACAACTTCAGACGGTCACCCCACTTTCCAGTCAACGGTTGAAGTCAACAACTTCAGACGGTCACACCACTTTCCAGTCAACAGTCGAAGTCAACAACTTCAGAGGTTCACACCACTCCAGGCAACAGTCTAAGCCAACAACTTCAGACGGTCACCCCACTTTCCAGTCAACGGTTGAAGTCAACAACTTCAGACGGTCACACCACTTTCCAGGCAACAGTCTAAGCCAACAACTTCAGACGGTCACCCCACTTTCCAGTCAACAGTCTAAGCCAACAACTTCAGAGGTTCACACCATTTTCCAGTCAACAGTTGAAGTCAACAACTTCAGAGGTTCACCCCACTTTCCAGTCAACGGTTGAAGTCAACAACTTCAGACGGTCACACCACTTTCCAGGCAACAGTCTAAGTCAACAACTTCAGAGGTTGGAATAATACTTCCGGGTTGGAGCGAGCGGTCGCATCCGCACTTCGGTCCGCAGGTAGTATAACTTTTCATTACATTTCATTACATTTCATTATAGTACAACGGTTTGATTTGTCTAATCTTAGCAATTTCTTCTTAGCTAGCTACATAGCCGTCTTTGTATCAAAGATAATTGCGTAATTATCGTATTTCGTCGTCCGCTCTCTCTTCGTCCGCCCACGTGTTCTCGCACACCCCGAGAGCTTCTGGTCAGCGGGGTGGTGGCACCGGGATCCTCATCTCTCCCAAGTGGTCATTCTCTCTTTCTCCCCTTACCCATCTGTCTATCGCCTCCTTTGAATTCCATGCTGTCACAGTTACCAGCCCTTTCAAGATTAACATCCTTATCATTTATCGCCCTCCAGGTTCCCTCGGAGAGTTCATCAATGAGCTTGATGCCTTGATAAGCTCCTTTCCTGAGGACGGCTCACCTCTCACAGTTCTGGGCGACTTTAACCTCCCCACGTCTACCTTTGACTCATTCCTCTCTGCCTCCTTCTTTCCACTCCTCTCCTCTTTTGACCTCACCCTCTCACCTTCCCCCTACTCACAAGGCAGGCAATACGCTCGACCTCATCTTTACTAGATGCTGTTCTTCCACTAACCTCATTGCAACTCCCCTCCAAGTCTCCGACCACTACCTTGTATCCTTTTCCCTCTCGCTCTCATCCAACACTTCCCACACTGCCCCTACTCGGATGGTATCGCGCCGTCCCAACCTTCGCTCTCTCTCCCCCGCTACTCTCTCCTCTTCCATCCTATCATCTCTTCCCTCTGCTCAAACCTTCTCCAACCTACCTCCTGATTCTGCCTCCTCAACCCTCCTCTCCTCCCTTTCTGCATCCTTTGACTCTCTATGTCCCCTATCCTCCAGGCCGGCTCGGTCCTCCCCTCCCACTCCGTGGCTCGACGACTCATTGCGAGCTCACAGAACAGGGCTCCGGGCAGCCGAGCGGAAATGGAGGAAAACTCGCCTCCCCTGCGGACCTGGCATCCTTTCACTCCCTCCTCTCTACATTTTCATCTTCTGTCTCTGCTGCTAAAGCCACTTTCTACCACTCTAAATTCCAAGCATCTGCCTCTAACCCTAGGAAGCTCTTTGCCACCTTCTCCTCCCTCCTGAATCCTCCTCCCCCCCCCTCCTCCCTCTCTGCAGATGACTTCGTCAACCATTTTGAAAAGAAGGTCGACGACATCCGATCCTCGTTTGCTAAGTCAAACGACACCGCTGGTTCTGCTCACACTGCCCTACCCTGTGCTCTGACCTCTTTCTCCCCTCTCTCTCCAGATGAAATCTTGCGTCTTGTGACGGCCGGCCGCCCAACAACCTGCCCGCTTGACCCCATCCCCTCCTCTCTTCATCAGACCATTTCCGGAGACCTTCTCCCTTACCTCACCTCGCTCAGCAACTCATCCCTGACCGCTGGCTACGTCCCTTCTGTCTTCAAGAGAGCGAGAGTTGCACCCCTTCTGAAAAAACCTACACTCGATCCCTCCGATGTCAACAACTACAGACCAGTATCCCTTCTTTCTTTTCTCTCCGAAACTCTTGAACGTGCCGTCCTTGGCCAGCTCTCCCGCTATCTCTCTCAGAATGACCTTCTTGATCCAAATCAGTCAGGTTTCAAGACTAGTCATTCAACTGAGACTGCTCTTCTCTGTATCACGGAGGCGCTCCGCACTGCTAAAGCTAACTCTCTCTCCTCTGCTCTCATCCTTCTAGACCTATCGGCTGCCTTCGATACTGTGAACCATCAGATCCTCCTCTCCACCCTCTCCGAGTTGGGCATCTCCGGCGCGGCCCACGCTTGGATTGCGTCCTACCTGACAGGTCGCTCCTACCAGGTGGCGTGGCGAGAATCTGTCTCCTCACCACGTGCTCTCACCACTGGTGTCCCCCAGGGCTCTGTTCTAGGCCCTCTCCTATTCTCGCTATACACCAAGTCACTTGGCTCTGTCATAACCTCACATGGTCTCTCCTATCATTGCTATGCAGACGACACACAATTAATCTTCTCCTTTCCCCCTTCTGATGACCAGGTGGCGAATCGCATCTCTGCATGTCTGGCAGACATATCAGTGTGGATGACGGATCACCACCTCAAGCTGAACCTCGGCAAGACGGAGCTGCTCTTACATTTACATTTAAGTCATTTAGCAGACGCTCTTCCTCCCGGGGAAGGACTGCCCGTTCCATGATCTCGCCATCACGGTTGACAACTCCATTGTGTCCTCCTCCCAGAGCGCTAAGAACCTTGGCGTGATCCTGGACAACACCCTGTCGTTCTCAACTAACATCAAGGCGGTGGCCCGTTCCTGTAGGTTCATGCTCTACAACATCCGCAGAGTACGACCCTGCCTCACACAGGAAGCGGCGCAGGTCCTAATCCAGGCACTTGTCATCTCCCGTCTGGATTACTGCAACTCGCTGTTGGCTGGGCTCCCTGCCTGTGCCATTAAACCCCTACAACTCATCCAGAATGCCGCAGCCCGTCTGGTGTTCAACCTTCCCAAGTTCTCTCACGTCACCCCGCTCCTCCGCTCTCTCCACTGGCTTCCAGTTGAAGCTCGCATCCGCTACAAGACCATGGTGCTTGCCTACGGAGCTGTGAGGGGAACGGCACCTCAGTACCTCCAGGCTCTGATCAGGCCCTACACCCAAACAAGGGCACTGCGTTCATCCATCTCTGGCCTGCTCGCCTCCCTACCACTGAGGAAGTACAGTTCCCGCTCAGCCCAGTCAAAACTGTTCGCTGCTCTGGCCCCCCAATGGTGGAACAAACTCCCTCACGACGCCAGGACAGCGGAGTCAATCACCACCTTCCGGAGACACCTGAAACCCCACCTCTTTAAGGAATACCTAGGATAGGATAAAGTAATCCTTCTCACCCCCCTTAAAAGATTTAGATGCACTATTGTAAAGTGGCTGTTCCACTGGATGTCATAAGGTGAATGCACCAATTTGTAAGTCGCTCTGGATAAGAGCGTCTGCTAAATGACTTAAATGTAATGTAATGTTCACACCACTTTCCAGTCAACAGTCGAAGTCAACAACTTCAGATGGTCACACCACTTTCCAGGCAACAGTCGAAGTCAACAACTTCAGATGGTCACACTACTCTCTATTCACCACTCAATCTGACAGATAGGGAGGCAGGCAGGGAGGGAGGGAGGGAGGGAGTGAGGGGAGGGAGTGGGGGCGGGAGGGCGGGCGGAAGGGAGGGCGGGCGGGAGGGAGGGCGGGATGGAGGGAGGGGCACCATTCTGAGCACTGTGGCCCAGGCAAGCCAGCCCTAGGTGGCCCATGCGTCACCTTTCATTCTGACAGGCCATCACAGAAGGAGTGAAAGGGGGGAACAAGGTGAGGATCACTTTCCTCTCCACCTAGCCTCTGGTGCCAAATCAGATAGCTAGCTAGGAGTGACTCTGGAGTGACTCTGATGTCGTACAAAAACAGAGCACTAGTTTCAAGTTTCAAGGAAATAGTGGAGAGAAGCAACAATCCATGAAATTATGGATGCCTAGCTTATGTCAGTGTCAGGTAACAACGGGCAAGAACTTCAATGCAAGTAGCTGATGAAGAAGGACATTACAAACAAGGGCTGTGAAAGGGGAGATCCATTTAGATTTCCCATCACTAATATGGTGGGGAAAGGTCCATAGTGGACAGGGGCACTGTAAGTGGTGTTTCCTAGACAAAACCCTTCAAAACAAATTCCCCTTCCTTCACTTTCAAAGCGTAACGCTGCGGAAAGCGTAAAGGATATGTTATGGCGATGCTGGCACTGGGACTTTGTTTCATATGCACTTTTGGCTTCGAAGATAAAAATAGATGATGTCAATTGTCGCATTTAATTGTAACTTTCGGCAGAAGTTTCTGACTGTTTTATCTAGCCTCAAACGCTGGCAATCAAATCGAGTCACATGGTGCTCCTGAGGTGAGCAGCACATTCTATAGGTTCGTATTGCATATCCCTGTGTTATTAGCAATCTTTGTTTGTGCTTCTGGCACATAATAGTGAATGGGCAGAGGTTCATGAGGTTGACACCAGGCCCGGGTTCTCAAATCGTGGCAGTTGGGACAATTGTGTTGACAACGTCAAAATGGTAATATTGTGTTGCAATTGCAATATACCTTTATGGATTAGACTTGTAATAAAGTCTTCAAACATTTCAATAGTTAATTTGTCTTCGATGAATCACTTTGTCTCTTTGTTTTTATCGTATTAGTCATTCAAAGGAAATGAACATGTAGAGAACAAGTTGAACGGTCTTTATTAGCTTTTTCCTGTAATCTTTTTTTTATGATTCATTCAAATGATGTTTGTTACATCATGTGCCAACTTCAGGTTGGTACGACTTGGAGACTTCTGCAGGCTATGGCAATAATTGGTTGGTTTCGATAATCAGCTGTACTTTTTCAATGATAGAGCACAACTTTAATCAGATCATTATTGTGTATAGTGACTATTATTGCCAAACCAACCGCTTGTATGATGATTGTTTTGATTTAATTATATTTATTTATATGCAAATGCATCCCCTCTAATAAAAACAAATTAGCAATGCTTCACCCAAATGTCACATGGGTTAGATATGCATGTCAAAGCTGGTTTATGTGATCTGGGTCAAGTTCACAAAAATGTTTTGCAATAGAAAAAAATGGTTTCCTATTGGTCAAATTCACATAGTATCTCCCAGTTTCATTCTGTTTCTGAACTTTTTCCCATTTGTGCCTACTGAACAAGACCCTGATCTCTGGCCTTGACGCTTTATCGTCAAATCCCTGGCCTGCGGATGGAACAATGCCTGGCCTTCCCTTGCCCTGTAGGTGGCCTAGGTTCTTGTGAAAATCTATCCCACATTTTGGCTGTTCCTTAGGCCTCTCTAACCTTTTCTGCTCTAAGCTCTCTACTTCAGTGTGAATTCCTCAGCTGAGCCTCATGCTGCACTCTTAGAAAAAAAGGTACTATCTAGAACCTTAAAGGGTTCTCGTCTGTCCCCATAGGATAACCCTTTGAAGAACCCTTTCTGGTTCCAAGTAGAGACATTTTGGGTTCCATGTAAAACCCTTTCCACGTAAAACCCTTTCCACAGAGGGTTCTACATGGAACCCAAAAGGGTTCTACCTGGAACCAAAACAGGTTTTTACCTGGAAGCAAAAAGGGTTCTATTCTTGGAACAGCTGAAGAACTCATTTGGACACCTTTTTTCTTAGAGTATGTCCACTAAACCTTCCAGATACGTGGGATCTCCCTCTATAATAACCTGAGCCCAGTGTATACCTGGGATCTCCCTCTATAATAAACTGAGCCCAGTGTATCCCTGGGATCTCCCCCTATAATAAACTGAGCCCAGTGTATCCCTGGGATCTCCCCCTATAATAAACTGAGCCCAGTGTATCCCTGGGATCTCCCCCTATAATAAACTGAGCCCAGTGTATCCCTGGGATCTCCCCCTATAATAAACTGAGCCCAGTGTATCCCTTGGTTCTCCCCCTATAATAAACTGAGCCCAGTGTATCCCTGGGATCTCCCCCTATAATAAACTGAGCCCAGTGTATCCCTGGGATCTCCCCCTATAATAAACTGAGCCCAGTGTATCCCTGGGATCTCCCCCTATAATAAACTGAGCCCAGTGTATCCCTGGGATCTCCCCCTATAATAACCTGAGCCCAGTGTATCCCTGGGATCTCCCCTATAATAAACTGAGCCCAGTGTATCCCTGGGATCTCCCCTATAATAAACTGAGCCCAGTGTATCCCTGGGATCTCCCCCTATAATAAACGGAGCACAGTGTATCCCTGGGATCTCCCCCTATAATAAACTGAGCCCAGTGTATCCCTGGGATCTCCCCTATAATAAACTGAGCCCAGTGTATCCCTGGGATCTCCCCTATAATAAACTGAGCCCAGTGTATCCCTGGGATCTCCCCCTATAATAAACTGAGCCCAGTGTATCCCTGGGATCTCCCCCTATAATAAACTGAGCCCAGTGTATCCCTGGGATCTCCCCCTATAATAAACTGAGCCCAGTGTATCCCTGGGATCTCCCCCTATAATAAACTGAGCCCAGTGTATCCCTGGGATCTCCACCTATAATAAACTGAGCACAGTGTATCCCTGGGATCTCCCCCTATAATAACCTGAGCCCAGTGTATCCCTGGGATCTCCCCCTATAATAAACTGAGCCCAGTGTATCCCTGGGATCTCCCCCTATAATAAACTGAGCCCAGTGTATCCCTGGGATCTCCCCCTATAATAAACTGAGCCCAGTGTATCCCTGGGATCTCCCCCTATAATAAACTGAGCCCAGTGTATCGCTGGGATCTCCCCCTATAATAAACTGAGCCCAGTGTATCCCTGGGATCTCCCCCTATAATAAACTGAGCCCAGTGTATCCCTTGGATCTCCCCTATAATAAACTGAGCCCAGTGTATCCCTGGGATCTCCCCTATAATAACCTGAGCCCAGTGTATCCCTGGGATCTCCCCCTATAATAAACTGAGCCCAGTGTATCCCTTGGATCTCCCCTATAATAAACTGAGCCCAGTGTATCCCTGGGATCTCCCCCTATAATAACCTGAGCCCAGTGTATCCCTGGGATCTCCCCCTATAATAAACTGAGCCCAGTGTATCCCTGGGATCTCCCCCTATAATAAACTGAGCCCAGTGTATCCCTGGGATCTCCCCCTATAATAAACTGAGCCCAGTGTATCCCTGGGATCTCCCCCTATAATAAACTGAGCCCAGTGTATCCCTGGGATCTCCCCCTATAATAAACGGAGCACAGTGTATCCCTGGGATCTCCCCCTATAATAAACTGAGCCCAGTGTATCCCTGGGATCTCCCCCTATAATAAACTGAGCCCAGTGTATCCCTGGGATCTCCCCCTATAATAAACTGAGCCCAGTGTATCCCTGGGATCTCCCCCTATAATAAACTGAGCCCAGTGTATCCCTGGGATCTCCCCCTATAATAAACTGAGCCCAGTGTATCCCTGGGATCTCCCCCTATAATAAACTGAGCCCAGTGTATCCCTGGGATCTCCCCCTATAATAAACTGAGCCCAGTGTATCCCTGGGATCTCCCTCTATAATAAACTGAGCCCAGTGTATCCCTGGGATCTCCCCCTATAATAAACTAAGCCCAGTGTATCCCTGGGATCTCCCCCTATAATAAACTGAGCCCAGTGTATCCCTGGGATCTCCCCCTATAATAAACTGAGCCCAGTGTATCCCTGGGATCTCCCCCTATAATAAACTGAGCCCCGTGTATCCCTGGGATCTCCCCCTATAATAAACTGAGCACAGTGTATCCCTGGGATCTCCCCCTATAATAACCTGAGCCCAGTGTATCCCTGGGATCTCCCCTATAATAAACTGAGCCCAGTGTATCCCTGGGATCTCCCCTATAATAAACTGAGCCCAGTGTATCCCTGGGATCTCCCCTATAATAAACTGAGCCCAGTGTATCCCTGGGATCTCCCCTATAATAAACTGAGCCCAGTGTATCCCTGGGATCTCCCCTATAATAACCTGAGCCCAGTGTATCCCTGGGATCTCCCCTATAATAAACTGAGCCCAGTGTATCCCTGGGATCTCCCCTATAACAAACTGAGCCCAGTGTATCCCTGGGATCTCCCCTATAATAAACTGAGCCCAGTGTATCCCTGGGATCTCCCCTATAATAAACTGAACCCAGTGTATCCCTGGGATCTCCCCCTATAATAAACTGAGCCCAGTGTATCCCTGGGATCTCCCCCTATAATAAACTGAGCCCAGTGTATCGCTGGGATCTCCCCCTATAATAAACTGAGCCCAGTGTATCCCTGGGATCTCCCCCTATAATAAACTGAGCCCAGTGTATCCCTGGGATCTCCCCCTATAATAACCTGAGCCCAGTGTATCCCTGGGATCTCCCCCTATAATAAACTGAGCCCAGTGTATCCCTGGGATCTCCCCCTATAATAAACTGAGCCCAGTGTATCCCTGGGATCTCCCCCAATAATAAACTGAGCCCAGTGTATCCCTTGGATCTCCCCCTATAATAAACTGAGCCCAGTGTACCACTCAGATCTACTAAAGACTCATACTCATTTCTGTCAGGTATAACCCTAAAAAGAGACCAAAAATGTTTTTATTATACTCAATTGTATACACTTTTTTTTCTCCGATCTACAAAATCTGAACCAACATGGCTGCGTTTACACAGGCAGCCCATTTCTGGTATGTTTTTCCTCTAATTGGTCTTTTGACCAATCAGATCAACAAAAGATCTGACTTGAAAAGATCCAATGTCATTCGTCGAAAGACACATTTAGATAAAAGGATCAATTATTTACAGTGTCACGTTCTGACCTTTATTTCCTTTGTTTTGTATTTATTTAGTATGGTCAGGGCGTGAGTTGGGTGGGCAGTCTATGTTTGTTTTTCTAGGTTTTGGGTATTTCTATGTTTCGGCCTAGTATGGTTCTCAATCAGAGGCAGGTGTCATTAGTTGTCTCTGATTGAGAATCATACTTAGGTAGCCTGGGTTTCACTGTGTGTTTGTGGGTGATTGTTCCTGTCTCTGTGTTTGCACCAGATAGGACTGTTTTAGGTTTTCTCACGTTTGTTGTTTTTGTTAGTTATCACATGTGTAGTTTCTTTATAAATTAAAGAACATGAATAACCACCATGCTGCTTTTTGGTCCACTTCTCTTTCACCAGAAAACCCTTACAGCCTAGGTGTTTTATTAACCTTATCGGACGCCTAGCCTATTTTTCCAAAAAGGATTTAGAGTTGTAGATATAACGGTAATATTCGGAGAATGTGGCTTTTAACAACCATCATACTATATGATTCAATACAATATGCCTATCATATTTTTCAAAATATTAGAAATAAAAAAAATAACATTACTCTATGCATGCCAACATACTGGGTAAGAGTAAGGCAAAGTGTTTGTGTCAGGTGAAAATGATTTCAAACGTTTTTACCATTGCGTGCTATAGAGTTCACACCTGGTGATGCCTCATTGTGAGTGTTCGTCATCACTATCTTTCCTTTGCGGTACAGTACCCTCAAACTGTCGTGATTGCCAGCTGAGAAACTTTCCGAGTTGATTTTACTCCTGGCTCAGAGTCTGTCTGGGCAGTGTGTTTAAATGGAAGATTGCAGAATTAGGTTTCTGTTAAACATTCTGATTGGTTTCATCCCTCCGTCTAAAAGTCACAATACGACATATCACTTGACGTGTGTATTTTGGGAGAGATTTGTATTTTATCCAAATTTGACATTTAAGTCATGTCGGAAAAGTGTTCGGAAAACGACTTCAAGAGAAGAACACACGAGTGACTACTCATCAGGACTGAAGGCAATTCAGCGAAAATAAAGACATACCTTGAAATATACAATGACATTAATGTGATTGGTATTTGACCATTAATTAAAAAATGTGTTCTTTTTATTTAACTAGGCAAGTCAGTTAATTAAGAACAAATTCTTATTTACAATGACGGCCTACTCCAGCCAAATCCATACGGCACTGGACCAATTGTGCGCTGCCCTCTAGGACTCCCAATCACAGCCAGATGTGATACAGCCTGGAATGGAACCAGGTAATTATAGTGACACCTCTTACACTGAGATGCAGTGCCGTAGACCACTGCGCCACTCAGGAGCGTTTCGACAAAACATGCGGCGAAGTTGGAGTTTGTTGTAGCTTCTGTTGTAGCTAGCTAGCTATCTTATTCCATCCCCATACACCCATTCTAGATCTGAGTGGGCCAGTTCCTTTTGCATTGGCCGAGGAGCACTGAGATAGCTGGCGATCTTATTTTTTTCATAATTTACTAGCAACTTAACATGACAAAACTCTTTGTGCAATTTAGTACCTATTTACCCGATTCGTCGCCATGGCATCACGGAAGCTACCATCAGGCTGTTATTTTCTTAACATCAAAGCTGCAACGTTTTGTTGTTTTTTTTCAACATCGTCCTAAAACCTACTCTGAGCTGGGAGTTGTCTTTGCCTTAAAAATAGGTTTTATAAAATTCTAGGACCTTTTCTGAGATGTTTTGTGGATAGGGGGGCCCAGAATTGGGCTGCCTGTGTAAACGTAGCTTAAGAATTCTAGCATGAAAAATCAAATGCTTAATGTTCTCGGAACCCAGGCACTTTTGCTAATCAGTGTGTGTGTGTGTGTGGATTGAATTATGTGATGACGTGACAGTTGTCTCTGCCAATCTATGCAAAAACCCTCGGTGTGTACAAAGGTATCAGTTACACGCCACCCATCCATCCCAGATGCACAAACACAGAAACAGTAACATCATCCACACTTTTTCCCCGCTACGCAGCATTATACCCATAAATCATTTCCTACGTCGTGTTTTTTTGAGGATTTACAGCGATAATAGGCCATATCTGCCATTCACATCCTGTTCTATTCGCTAGGAAAAACGATAGGCTACGGATCTTAAGATTTCACTTTTCTGTTGCGGCATTACCTTTTTCTAACCTCGCCTTAAACCCGATCCTGTGTTTCTGTGGGTTACCTGCACAATCTGAGGTCAGATAGCTTTGAAATAGCACTGGGCCCTGCGTAACAATGTTTCTGATTGAATCCACATGACCCCCTTTCTCCTGCTTGATCGTGTTGACTTTCAGGGAGGGTCTGCTGGTAAAGCATGAAGACTGCTTGTACAATAATATTGCCACTGTCACATCTAATAGATATCCTGGCTATGTATGTGTCATTTGGTGCTGGGATTTCCGTTATTGTTTTGTCTATAGGTGGAGGTCTTTCTTCTGAGGGGAATGGGATGTGTTTCCTTTTTTTTCCTCAAGTGCATGAGGTCATGTAGTGGGCGTGGACACTTTATGTTAGGGTTCAGTCCTTCCAAGAAGTCCCTGTCTATAGCTGGTCACACACAGCGTTCTGGATCAGCTGATGTCCCCTCTTTATCTCTGTCTGAGGGCCCTGTCACACTGGACTACCACACACTGGGATTATGCTCTGTTAGCTCAAAGGAAAACTGGTATTTGTCACCGTTAAGTCACAGTTACACCAATGTGAACAGTGGCCAACTAGCTGTAAAGCATTATTGTTATATTTTTCCTAATGTTTGATTTACAAAAGGTGCTTGAAGAGAGTGTAAAGCGGCAAATTCTCATCACAATGTTATCTTATCAAATATGTTACAAGGAAGCTAGCATGTTTCTCTACCTGGACCTGAATGTACTGAAGGCCAAGGAGGTAGATCTTAGGAAAAAGAGAGATATTTTAAATTATATTTTTTATTCCTGGTGAAGAAATCGGTACTGTTGTCTCATAAGAATTTGGGGGTAATAGAAGACAACAAACTGAACTGGAAGGAGAACTCAGTGTCTACAAAAATACCAATCCAGACGCTACTCTTTCAGGGTGTTCATATCTTTTAATGTCTGTGACAAAATGCTTCACATGTTCTACAGCAGAGTTGTGTTGCGAGTGTAGTGAGCTATATAATTGTGGAAAGGGAATTTAGCCAAGGAGGACTTAAACAATCTTGACAAAATCATCAAGAAAATTTGACATAAAAAGGCTAGCAAGAACACACGATCATGGACAATGACACACACCTACTCCACAGTACTCTAATGACACCACACCTACTCCACAGCACTCTGACACCCACCTACTCCACAGCACTCTGATGAACCACACCTACTCCACAGTACTCGAATGAACCACACCTACTCCACAGCACTCTGACACCCACCTACTCCACAGCACTCTGATGAACCACACCTACTCCACAGCACTCTAATGAACCACACCTACTCCACAGCACTCCAATGACACCACACCTACTCCACAGCACTCTAATGAACCACACCTACTCCACAGCACTCTAATGAACCACACCTACTCCACAGCACTCTAATGAACCACACCTACTCCACAGCACTCTGACACCCACCTACTCCACAGTACTCTAATGAACCACACCTACTCCACAGCACTCTAATGAACCACACCTACTCCACAGCACTCTAATGAACCACACCTACTCCACAGCACTCTGACACCCACCTACTCCACAACACTCTAATGAACCACACCTACTCCACAGCACTCTAATGAACCACACCTACTCCACAGCACTCTAATGAACCACACCTACTCCACAGCACTCTGACACCCACCTACTCCACAGCACTCTAATGAACCACACCTACTCCACAGCACTCTAATGAACCACACCTACTCCACAGCACTCTAATGAACCACACCTACTCCACAACACTCTAATGAACCACACCTACTCCACAGCACTCTAATGAACCACACCTACTCCACAACACCATAATGAACCACACCTACTCCACAGCACTCTGACACCCACCTACTCCACAGCACTCTGACATCCACCTACTCCACAGCACTCCGATGAACCACAGGAGCAGCTTCAGTAGCAGGTTCATCCTACCCAGATGTTCCACAGAGACATTTAGTCACGGTCATATTTACCCACAGTCACGAGGCTTTTTAACGAGTGTAATTGACAAACTGTTTTAAGATTTCTTCATATTGTAAATGTTGTTGTTCCTTGTCTTCCCCCAGAGTAGGCTAGAAAACAGAACTTGAATCCGACTCTATTCTATTAGGGCTACTAACGTACAGGTGTTTTCATATGTTTCAATATGTGTTATTTTTATCATTTGTCTGTCGTCGTTACGCGTCCTTGTTTTTATTGATGACGCATCGCTGTGATAAAACAATTTCCCAAGTCAGGATCAATTAAGTAATACTCTAGTCTCTGTTTTGTCCTGCAATGTAAATATGTTAGCTACATAATGACCACAGTGAAATCAAATCTGGATTTAAAAGTAATGACATTAAACCAGTTCAATGGTTGAAGCAACTCAATAAATTAGTCTTTACAAGAAACAGTCCACGCATGTTTGAAAACCTGTTGTTGTGACGTACAGCTTAGAGCTTGGCTTCTGCCGTAGTTTAACTCACACTTGAAATGACAATCTCTTCATTTCCCATAAGCAAGCTAAGAACATGTGTTCTACACTGCTTTGTGAATAAACACTGAACAGCTGTTGAAAGGCTGAAACTCCCAGACGTAGGAACAAAACCCAATTTACAAATGTTATTCCATTTTTGCAACATTTTATTTTCTGCATGCTTGACCACACGAAATGCAAAACTGAGGGTGACTCGACTGAAGTAAAGGAAGAGTGCAGACACAGGAAGTAGGCAGACACAGGAAGTAGGCAGACACAGGAAGAGTGCAGACACAGGAAGTAGGCAGACACAGGAAGTAGGTAGACACAGGAAGAGTACAGACACAGGAAGTAGGCAGACACAGGAAGAGTGCAGACACAGGAAGTAGGCAGACACAGGAAGTAGGTAGACACAGGAAGTAGGCAGACACAGGAAGTAGGCAGACACAGGAAGTAGGCAGACACAGGAAGAGTGCAGACACAGGAAGTAGGCAGACACAGGAAGTAGGTAGACACAGGAAGTAGGCAGACACAGGAAGTAGGCAGACACAGGAAGTAGGCAGACACAGGAAGAGTGCAGACACAGGAAGTAGGCAGACACAGGAATAGTGCAGACACAGGAAGTAGGCAGACACAGGAAGTAGGTAGACACAGGAAGTAGGCAGACACAGGAAGTAGGTAGACACAGGAAGTAGGCAGACACAGGAAGTAGGCAGACACAGGAAGTAAGCAGACACAGGAAGAGTGCAGACACAGGAAGTAGGCAGACACAGGAAGAGTGCAGACACAGGAAGTAGGCAGACACAGGAAGTAGGTAGACACAGGAAGTAGGCAGACACAGGAAGTAGGTAGACACAGGAAGTAGGCAGACACAGGAAGAGTGCAGACACAGGAAGTAGGCAGACACAGGAAGAGTGCAGACACAGGAAGTAGGCAGACACAGGAAGTAGGTAGACACAGGAAGTAGGCAGACACAGGAAGTAGGCAGACACAGGAAGAGTGCAGACACAGGAAGTAAGCAGACACAGGAAGAGTGCAGACACAGGAAGTAGGCAGACACAGGAAGAGTGCAGACACAGGAAGTAGGCAGACACAGGAAGTAGGCAGACACAGGAAGATTGCAGACACAGGAAGATTGCAGACACAGGAAGATTGCAGACACAGAGCGCTGGTGTGGATTACGGCTCTCGAAGCATGCAGAGACACATTACCTTTTTCTCCGGTCGCTTTGTCTTTTAGCTTTCCAGCAGCAGTGTTACGTTTTGGGGACGTGTCTCTCGTCAAGCGTCCAAACCATTACCTTCCTGTTGTCCCCGGTTGGGGAGAAGCTGCGGTCGGTCATCTGAATGAATGATGTGGTGGGTATTGTTAGTGGATACAGCTCATTCCTGGGCAGAAAGTCCATCAGGGCTCAACCTCTTAAATCATTGTCATAAACGGGATACTAACTGAACCCTTATTTCCCATGATGCACCTGTCTAACATGGCTACTCTGAGCTCCTCCTCTCGGACGGGGCTCTGTCATTTTGAGATGTGGTTCCATATCAACAAACGACGTCAGAACCCAGGGCCCCTGACTCACAGTTGTTGTTTTTTGAATGAGTGGGGGAGTGGACGCACATGCTGCTAAATCAACAGAGCTGCTCACTGACACGTTATAGATCACTCCTGTATTTTCCAAGGTGCCTAGCTTCCTCCTTCACCCTTTATCAACTTCCTGTGTCCGCAAAGCTTTTTGTAGAGACCTTCCCAAAAGGGGAAGTGGTGAGTGGAGAGAGGGAGTGACGGACCTACACCCATGTATCAGTCCGGCAGGGACACCTAAACCATGGGAAATAGTCTGATATCAGACCTAGTCTGTGGCATACTACAGTACATCCTGCTGAACACCTCTCTCACCTGGGTTACAGTACATCCTGCTGAACACCTCTCTCACCTGGGTTACAGTACATCCTGCTGAACACCTCTCTCACCTGGGTTACAGTACATCCTGCTGAACACCTCTCTCACCTGGGTTACAGTACATCCTGCTGAACACCTCTCTCACCTGGGTTACAGTACATCCTGCTGAACACCTCTCTCACCTGGGTTACAGTACATCCTGCTGAACACCTCTCTCACCTGGGTTACAGTACATCCTGCTGAACACCTCTCTCACCTGGGTTACAGTACATCCTGCTGAACACCTCTCTCACCTGGGTTACAGTACATCCTGCTGAACACCTCTCTCACCTGGGTTACAGTACATCCTGCTGAACACCTCTCTCACCTGGATTATTTTCACTTTATATTTAGACACGGTTTAGTTAGCTAAATTAGCTTTCTAACATGTTTTGTCTTTGTATTATTTTTTACCAGATCTAATTTGTTATATTCTCCAACATTAACTTCACATTTCACATTTTTTTTTGAAGTGTTTCCTTTCAAATGGTATTAAGAATATGCATATCGTTGCTTCAGATCCTCAGCTTCAGGCAGTTAGATTCATTCATGTCATTTTATGTGAAAACTGAAAAATAGTGTTCGATCCATAGGGAAACTTAAATCAGTTTTACCTCATTTCTATCAGCATGTTAAATGTGCAACCAGAGGGAAAGAATTCCAGATCACCTTTACTCCACACAAAGCTCTCCCTCGCCCTCCATTTGGCAAATCTAACCATAATTCTATCCTCCTGATTCCCGCATACAAGAAAAAATGAAAGCAGGAAGGACCAGTGACTCAGTCTATAAAAAAGTGGTCAGATGAAGCAGATGCTAAGCTACAGGACTGCTTTCACAGCACAGACTGGAATATGTTCTGGGATTCCTCCGATGGCGTTGAGGAGTACACCACATCAGTCACTGGTTTCATCAATAAGTGCATTGATGACGTCATCCCCACAGTGACTGTATGTACATAACCCAACCAGAAGCCACGGATTACAGGCAACATTCGCACTGAGCTAAAGGGTAGAGCTGCCGCTGTCAAGGAGTGGGACTCTATCCCGGAAGCTTATAAGAAATCCCGATGTGCCCTCCGACGATTCATCAAACAGGCAAAGTGTCAATACAGGACTAAGATCGAATTGTACCTCACCAGCTCCGATGCTCGTCGGATGTGGCAGGGCTTGCAAACTATTAGACTACAAATGGAAGCACAGCCCAAGAGCTGCCCAGTGACATAAGCCTACCAGATGAGCTAAATAACTTCTATGCTCGCTTCGAAGTAAGTAACACTGAAACATCCATGAGAGAACCAGCTGTTCCGGACGACTGTGTGATCGCGCTCTCCGCAGCCGATGTGGGTAAGACCTTTAAACAGGTCAACATTCACAAGGCCGCAGGGCCAGATGGATTACCAGGACGTGCACTCCGAGCATGCGCTGACCAATTGGCAAGTGTTTTCACTGACATTTTCTGCCTCTTCCTGTCTGTAATACCAACATGTTTCAAGCAGACCACCACTGTCCCTGTGCCCAAGAACACTAAGGTAACCTGCCTAAATGACTACTGACACGTAGCACTCACGTCTGTAGCCATGTGCTTTGAAAGTCTGGACATGGCTCACATCAACACCATTATCCCAGAGACCCTAGACCCACTCCAATTTGCATACCGCCCCAACAGAACCACAGATGATGCAATCTCTATTGCACTCCACACTGCCCTTTCACATCTGGACAAAAGGAACACCTATGTGAGAATGCTAGTCATTGACTCCAGCTTAGTGTTCAACACCATAGGGCACTCAAAGCTTATCACTAAGCTAAGGACCCTGGGACTAAACACCTCCCTCTGTAACTGGATCCTGGACTTCCTGACGGCACACCCCCAGGTGGTAAGGGAAGGTAACAACACATCCGCCAACACTGAAGCCCCTCAGAGGTGCTTGCTCAGTCCCCTTCTGTGCTCCCTGTTCACTCATGACAGCCAGACACGACTCCAACATCATCATTAAGTTTGCCAATGACACAACAGTGGTAGGCCTGATCATCGACAACAACGAGACAGTCTATAGGGAGGAGGTCAGAGATCTGACCTTGTGGTGCAAGGACAACAACCACTCCCTCAACGTGATCAAAACAAAGGAGATGATTGTGGACTACAGGAAAAGGACGACCGAGCACGCCCCCATTCTCATCGACGGGACTGTAGTGGAGCAGGTTGAGAGCTTCAAGTTCCTTGGCGTCCACATCACCAACAAACTAACATGGTCCAAGCACACCAAGACAGTCGTGAAGAGGGCACGACAAAACCTATTCCCCCTCAGGAGACTGAAAAGATTTGGCATGGGTCCTCAGATTCTCAGTTTTACAGCTGCACCATCAAGAGCATTCTCACATCACTGGGCCAAGCTTCTGACCGCAAGGCACTACAGACGGTAGTGCGTACTGCCCAGTACATCACTAGGGCCAAGCTTTGAAGGACCTCTATGCCAGGCACTATCACAGGACGAACCTAAAAATTGTCAAAGACTCCAACCACCCTAGTGGCTAGTTCTCTCTCTCTGCTACCGCATGGCAAGCGGTACCGGAGCGCCAAGTTTAGGTCCAAGAGGCTTGTAAACTGCTTCTACCCCCAAGACATAAGACTCCTGAGCATCTAATCAAATGGCTACCCAGACTATTTGCATTGCCCCCCCCCTTCTCTTCTGCTGCTACTCTCTGTTATTATCTATGCATAGTCAATTTAATAACTCTACCTACATGTACAAATAACCTCAATTACCTAGACACTGGTACCCCAACACATTGACTCTGTACCTCCTGTATATAGCCTCCACATTGACCTCCTGTATATAGCTATTGTTATTTACTGCTGCTCTTTCATTATTTGTTATTCTTATCTCTTACCTTTTTTGTATTTTCTTAAAACTGCATTGTTGGTTAAGGGATTTTAAGTCAGCATTTCACTGTAAGGCCTAGACCTGTTGTATGTGACAAATAACGATTTGATTTTAACATTTTGCAGCTGAGTGGAGGCTGCTGAGGGGAGGACGGCTCATAATAATGTCCGGAACAGAGCTAATGGAATGGCATAAACACATGGAAACCATGTTTTGGTGTATTTGATAACATTCTACAAATTCCGCTCCAGTCATTATCATGAGCCCATCCTCCCCAATTAAGGTGCCTCCAACCTACTGTGATGCAGCCACCACCGTGCTTGAAAATATGAAGAGTGGTACTCAGTGATCTGTTGTGTTGGATTTACCCCAAACATAACGCTTTGCAGTATTACTGTAGTGCCATTTAGCAAACAGGATACATCATTTTGAATATGTTTATTCTGTACAGTTATTCTGTCACTCTTCCACGCAGGTTTGTATTGTGAAGTAACTACAATGTTGTTGATCCATCCTCTGTTTTCTCCTATCACAGCTATTAGTGAAATCCATGATCGGTTTCATTCCTCTCCGGCAACTGGTTTAGGAAGGACGCCTGTATCTTCATAGTGACTGGGTGTATTGATGCACCATCCAAAGTGTAATGAACACTTTCTCCATGCTCAAAGGGATATTCAGTGTCTGCTTTTTTTTTTTTTTAATGTACAAATCTACCAATAGGTGCCCTGCTTCCCTCGTCTCTGTGGTTGAATCTGTGTTTGAAATCCACTACTTTACTGCGGGACCTTACAGATAATTGTATGTGTGGGGTACAGAAATGAGGTAGTCATTCAAAAAATTATGTTAACCACTATTTTTGCACAACAGAGTGAATTCATGCAACTTACTATCTGACTTGTTAAGCAACAATTTTAATCTATGATTTATTTAGCCTTGCCTTAACAAATGGGATACTTATTGAATCAAGACATGTCAGCTCTTCGTTTGCAATTAACTAGTTAACATTTCTCTAAACAAAATTCTACTGTGACATTATGGGGTATTGTGTGTAGGTCAGTGATACAACATCTCAGTTTAATCCATTTTAAATTCAGGCTGTAGCACAACACAATTTGGAAAAATTCAAGGGGTGTGAATACATTCTGAGGGCATGTTTATTTCCCAGATATACAAATGTCTTTTCACATTATGTCAGTATCATTTGTGTTCCTTGCAGTAAGCCATTGTTACTCTCTTTTTGCCCTCAAATGACGTCATCCTTGCGTTCAACGGCCAGAAAATGACACATTCACCCAAAAGTAGAAATGACAGTTAAAATGTAGTCATAGACAAAACTATTGTTAAGGATTATTTAATGAAGGTTAAAGGTGCATTATTATTATTATCGGATATGTTTTTTTGTGGAGACCTTTGCCTGTCCCCTTTCATCCCTCACGACGCCAGGACAGCGGAGTCAATCACCACCTTCCGGAGACACCTGAAACCCCACCTCTTTAAGGAATACCTAGGATAGGATAAAATAATCCTTCTCACCCCCCCCCCCCCCCTTAAAGATTTAGATGCACTATTGTAAAGTGGCTGTTCCACTGGATGTCATAAGGTGAACGCACCAATTTGTAAGTCGCTCTGGATAAGAGCGTCTGCTAAATGACTTAAATGTAAATGTAATTTTACTGCAATGGGCTAAATCAGATTCACACAGAGTGTTTCTTGGAAGTCTTAGACAAATCTACTTTGAAACAAAAGTCTACACCTCACACACATAGTTATGGGCTTAATAAAATGAGATACTTGTACCATGTCAGATAGAGAGTTGAAATGTATTACATTTTGAGTTTGCATCCCAATATTACCATTTATATACATCACAGAAGACTGAAATATAACAAAACCGTTTCACATAGAAACTCTGGATTTTGGTGGGTTTCTTTAAATAATGTTTATTAGTAATTACATTTTGAAAAATATAACATCCATGAGGCTGCTAGGTCATTTGACTGCAGGAAAGAGGAGGCCAATCCTCTAGGCCAATTCAGGTAAATAACTACAACCAAACTCAGCCAGAAAAGAAACATCCTCTCCCTGTCAACTGCGTTTATTTTCAGAAAACTTAACATGTGTTAATATTTGTATGAACAAGTTCCACAGACATCTGACTAACAGAAATGTAATAATGTGTCCCTGAACAAAGGGCGGGGGGGTCAAAAGTAACAGTCAGTATCTGGTGTGGCCACCAGCTGCATTAAGTACTGCAGTGCATCTCCTCCTCGTGGACTGCACCAGATTTGCCAGTTCTTGCTGTGAAATGTTACCCCACAATTCCACCAAAGCACCTGCAAGTTCCCAGACATTTCTGGGGGGAATGGCCCTAGCCCTCAAACTCCGATCCAACAGGTCCTAGGTGTGCTTAATGGGATTGAGATACGGGCTCTTCGCTGGTCATGGCAGAACACTGACATTCCTATCTTGCAGGAAATCATGCACAGAACGAGAAGTATGGGTTTCTACCCATAGGCGATGTTGTTGCCGGTGATGTCTGGTGAGGACTTGCCTTACAACAGGCCTACAAGCCCTCAGTCTATCCTCTCTCAGCCTATTGCGGACAGTCTGAGCACTGATGGAGGGATTGGGCATTCCTGGTGTAACTCGGGCAGTTGTTGCCATCCTGTATCTGTCCTACAGGTGTCATGTTCGGATGTACCGATCCTGTGCAGGTGTTATTACACGTGGTCTGCAACTGCGAAGACGATCAGCTGTCCGTCATGTCTCCCTGTAGCGCAGTCTTAGGCGTCTCACAGTACGGACATTGCAATGTATTGCCCTGGCCATATCTGCAGTCCTCATGCCTCCTTGCAGCATGCCTAAGGCACGTTCACGCAGATGAGCAGGGACCCTGGGCATCTTTCTTTTGGTGTTTTTCAGAGTAGAAAGTCCTCTTTAGTGTCCGAAGTTTTCATAACTGTGATCTTAATTGCCTCCATCTGTAAGCTGTTAGTGTCTTAACGACCGTTCCACAGGTGCATGTTCATTAGTTGTTTATGGTTCATTGAACAAGCAATCGAAACAGTGTTTAAACCCTTTACAATGAAGATCTGTGATGTCAGACTGTCCAATAAAAATAAACGATTTTAAGAAGGGCAAAAGAGCACAGACACTGGACAGAGGAACTCGGCACTATTTAATGAAGCTGCCAGTTGAGGACTTGTGAGGCGTGTTTCTCAAACTAGACACTCTAATGTACTTGTCCTCTTGCTCAGTTGTGCACCGAGGCCTCCCACTCCTCTTTCTATTCTGGTTAGGGCCAGTTTGCGCTGGTCTGTGAAAGGAGTAGTACACGGCATTCTACGAGATCTTCCGTAAACAGGTGGTCTGCAAGACATTGGATAGGTGCTAGTAAAGCTATTAAAGAATGCATTCAACATCACATCACTGTGGGAGTAACAGTGAGGAGGCACTGTAGTTGTGGGAAGACGCATACAGGAACTGCAGATGATACAAATGTTAATTAATGCCTGATGTGAAATGCCTTCTGGCTGTACCTGTCTGTCTGGCTGTATGCCTGTCTGCTGGGAAGTAGATAAGTGAGGATGCATCATAGGGACAGGAAGGGGTTGGTTGGGGGGGGGGGGGGTAATAGAAGAGGAGATATCTCAGGTGTAGTCAAAGCGGTTCCATTGTATTTCCTCCCAGTCTGTCAGGTGTAATGAGGTCTGGACATTGTATTTCCTCCCAGTCTGTCAGGTGTAATGAGGTTTGGACATTGTATTTCCTCCCAGTCTGTCAGGTGTAGTGAGGTCTGGACATTGTATTTCCTCCCAGTCTGTCAGGTGTAATGAGGTCTGGACATTGTATTTCCTCCCAGTCTGTCAGGTGTAGTGAGGTCTGGACATTGTATTTCCTCCCAGTCTGTCAGGTGTAGTGAGGTCTGGCCATTGTATTTCCTCCCAGTCTGTCAGGTGTAATGAGGTCTGGACATTGTATTTCCTCCCAGTCTGTCAGGTGTAGTGAGGTCTGGACATTGTATTTCCTCCCAGTCTGTCAGGTGTAGTGAGGTCTGGACAATGTATTTCCTCCCAGTCTGTCAGGTGTAGTGAGGTCTGGACATTGTATTTCCTCCCAGTCTGTCAGGTGTAGTGAGGTCTGGACATTGTATTCCCTCCCAGTCTGTCAGGTGTAGTGAGGTCTGGACATTGTATTTCCTCCCAGTCTGTCAGGTGTAATGAGGTCTGGACATTGTATTCCCTCCCAGTCTGTCAGGTGTAGTGAGGTCTGGACATTGTATTTCCTCCCAGTCTGTCAGGTGTAATGAGGTCTGGACATTGTATTCCCTCCCAGTATGTCAGGTGTAATGAGGTCTGGACATTGTATTTCCTCCCAGTCTGTCAGGTGTATCGAGGTCTGGACATTGTATTTCCTCCCAGTCTGTCAGGTGTAGTGAGGTCTGGACATTGTATTTTTCCCTCCCATTCTGTCAGGTGTATCGAGGTCTGGACATTGTATTTCCTCCTAGTCTGTCAGGTGTATCGAGGTCTGGACATTGTATTTCCTTCCAGTCTGTCAGGTGTAATGAGGTCTGGACATTGTATTTCCTCCCAGTCTGTCAGGTGTATCGAGGTCTGGACATTGTATTTCCTCCCAGTCTGTCAGGTGTAGTGAGGTCTGGACATTGTATTTCCTCCCAGTCTGTCAGGTGTATCGATGTCTGGACATTGTATTCCCTCCTAGTCTGTCAGGTGTAATGAGGTCTGGACATTGTATTTCCTCCCAGTCTGTCAGGTGTAATGCGGTCTGGACATTGTATTCCCTCCCAGTCTGTCAGGTGTAATGAGGTCTGGACATTGTATTTCCTCCCAGTCTGTCAGGTGTAGTGAGGTCTGGACATTGTATTTCCTCCCATTCTGTCAGGTGTATCGAGGTCTGGACATTGTATTTCCTCCCAGTCTGTCAGGTGTATCGAGGTCTGGACATTGTATTTCCTTCCAGTCTGTCAGGTGTAGTGAGGTCTGGACATTGTATTTCCTCCCAGTCTGTCAGGTTTAGTGAGGTCTGGACATTGTATTTCCTCCCAGTCTGTCAGGTGTAGTGAGGTCTGGACATTGCATTTCCTCCCAGTCTGTCAGGTGTTCAGTTTGAACGCAATGTACACTAGGCAATGTAATAAACAACTTTCTGGAAGTGATTAATCATCATATTCACTTAGAGGTAAATGTCCAAGGAAAGTGACAATATAGCAGCTTCCTGTGTCTCAGCTGAAGTTGGTGGTAACTGGTAAGTGGTAAGCAACAGAAACAAAAAGTGCTTTAGAAAATATGATTCATTAAGAAAATATGATTCATTAAGAAAATATGATTCATTAAGACTTAGTTATATATTTTTTAATGATTTTAAATCTTGCTTCGTCTTCAAGCCCTTCAGTGGTCAAAGAAAGTTATTAGTTTGCTAACAGACGGGGGCCACCCATCTTCTGAGGTGGGGGCACTTTCCTGTACCTTTTCACAGGCCTAAAGTGCGAGAACTCAAACACCACAACAAGTTTAGCCTCCTCGATTAAATTAGCCACCGCATGATTGAGCCCCAATACACTACATCACTCAGTGCAGGCACAAAACAAATGCCAAAAAAACACTGGTCTCAAGTCAGACTTAAAATGGACGGATATAATTATCCATAGATATTCCCAGCACGTACCTCTTCACAAAACAGGGACCTCTTTTTCCGGGGACCACTGGGAACCTGTCGACCAGGAGCAGCAACTAATAAAAACCCAAAGCCAAGAAGAAAGGAAAAAAAAGGGAAATTCATATAATAGGAGTGAAATGGCCATTGAGAGGTTACCCCAGACGGAGTGAAAGTGGCATTGTTTGGGGCTTTTCGGTGACAACAGCAGGGGTAGACTCCCAGTGATGACCCAGTTGGGTCACATGCTTCACCCGACCACAGAGAGAAAGAGGGGACCAAAGCTGGGCCATGAAAACGTCCCTACAGGTCTTTGAAGTCAAAGAAAGCCACCTCATCGATCATTAATTTAAAGGGCAAGGCACCTCATCGATCATTAATTTAAACTGTTTTTTTCCACCCTCTTTTCTCCAGGACTTTCTTTTGAATGTGTTGGTGGCTTTTGTTTATTGTCCAAATGAACCTGTTGCGTTGTACAAGCCTCCCACTTCTCTCCAGAAAGGCAAAACACCAACTTTCAGACCGTCTGAATTCTTACAAGTGAAGTAACAGCGTACAGATACCAGAAGAGATCAACTTTACATTCAAATACGGTAAAATACTTGCATCATTTTGGGGAATTTGGCAAAGTCAGAGCTATAACACATCTGGAAGCGGAAGGCTAGCAAACAAAGCAGAATCCCATTGAGATTCAGACAACTATGACCACGTACGGGCTAACATTTAACACACTCTGTGCTGCTATTTCATGATGACATCTCTCCATGTGCGAGCCAAGCGTTTATTTTAAGCAACAAGGAAGCACGTTAATATTTGAACGGCGTTTCAAAAATAAAAAAAAATAAAAAAAGGTTTAACATTGAATGATGTCAATCACGTCGGAAGGTGCCGAGACCAAGTCCTTTTACCGTCAGGTTGTTACGAGCTTTAATGCATTCAAAGTGATTTACAAAACCAGCCCACAATAAAATGTACTACAGCTGCCATTCCGCTACAGTATGACAACAACCCTTAAGTAGGTTAGAGGGTAACGCTTTACTTAAAGCATGAACACGAACCCCATTCTAATGTAATCATCAAGTCATAATGATCCTGACTAAACACCGGAAATGTTCAGTCTATTTTAATGGTAATACACATGATACCTTATTATAATTTTAATGTTAATTTATATTATACCTTATTATAATTTTAGTGGTAATTTATATGATACCTTATTATAATTTTAATGTTAATTTATATTACACCTTATTATAATTGTAATGTTAATTTATATTATACCTTATTATAATTTTAATGCTAATTTATATTATACCTGATTATAATTTTAATGTTAATTTATATTATACCTTATTATAATTGTAATGTTAATTTATATTATACCTTATTATAATTGTAATGTTAATTTATATTATACCTGATTATAATTGTAATATTAATTTATATTATACCTTATTATAATTTTAATATTAATTTATATTATACCTTATTATAATTTTAATGTTAATTTATATTATACCTTATTATAAAGACATTTTAAAAGGTTAATGCGCGTTCATAACAAGTTATAAAGCATTATAAAAGCAGGCTTTACGTGTTACTGATAAGAGCGATGCTAGAAACATCATTCAAAACTCAAGCAGAGCTCTGCCTCTTCTAAAAGCAAGGAGAAAATACATTAAGATAGATTTAAGTTTCAGCAGAGATAATCTTCATCTTAATCTCAGATTGGTGATGATTCAAACGTAACAGGCCGTTAAAAACGTCTCAAACTTAGTACAAGAGGGCAATGACGCAAGTTCCCTTCACATTTCTCAACTGTGATGAGATTCAATGGCTTAGAAGCCAGTGAGAAAAACAATGTATTTAGTCATGTGAGGAAGTGATGCTATTCATTTAAAGGGGCAAGCAGCAGTTGAAACAATATCAAAGTGGGATCCCCGCCACTGTTTCGATAAACAGCTGATGAATTGGGCTGGAGAAATGTAACCAACAAAATTCTAAGACATTATAGTTTTAACCATGTTTTAACCATGTTTTAACCATGTTTTAACCATGTTTTGAGGCTTTTTGTGTACATGTACTTTGTTTATGAACGTTGTTTACAAACAGGCTCATATTTTGGGTCCTGATTGAGTACAACAGTTGAATTAAGTTTACGAGTCAAGTTATATTCTTCAAGAATCGAAGGGCACCTTCAGAAAGTATTCACAACCCTGGACCTTTTCACACATGATATCTTATCTTGATTAGATATGTGTTCAACTGTAATGCTTGTCGTCTGGGGAAGGAGAGGAGGACCAAGGTGCAGCGTGGTAAGTGTTCATAGTTTAAATATTCTAATGAACACTGAAAAAAAACAATAAACAACCAACGAACAGTCCTGTAAGGTGCAACACAACGCTAAACAGAAAATAACCACCCACCAAAACACAATGGAAAACAGGCTACCTAAATATGGTTCTCAATCAGGGACAGCGATTGACAGCTGCCTCTGATTGAGAACCCATACCAGGCCAAACACATAGAAATAGAAAATCATAGACAAACTAACATAGACAACCCATCCAACTCACGGTCAGAACGTGACATCAACCCCCTGAAACAATACATGTTAGAATCACCAAATACAGTGTGGGTAAGTCGGTAAGAATTTTGCACACCTGGATTGTAAACTATATGCCCATTATTCTTTTAAAACAATCTTCAAGCTCTGCCAAGTTGGTTGTTGATCATTGGTAGAAAGACATTTTCAAGTCTTGCTATAGATTTCCAAGCCAATTTAAGTCAAATCTGTAACAATACCACAATGTAACTAGGACACAATGTCGTCTTGGTAAGAAACTTGAGTGTAGATTTGGCCAGTGTTAAGCACATTTTAACTCCTGAACTAACTTAGGCTTGCCATAACAAAGGGGTTGAATCCTTATTGACTCAAGACTTTTCAGCTTTTACATGTTTTATTAATATTACACAAACAAAATTCCACCTGACATGATGAGGTATTGTGTATAGATCATTGACACAACAGCCACATTTTGAATCATTTTTAATTCAGGCTGTAACACAACAAAATGTTGAAAGAATAAAGCGGTGTGAATGCTTTCTAATGGATGTATTAACTGCAGACTGTCCCTTTAAGACAAAAAAAAAATGCTGAAAGAATGTTTTGTCAATCCGGTGGTATACGGTCTGATATACCACGGCTTTCAGGCAATCAGCATTTGGACTCAAACCATCGAGGTTATAAATATTTTTAGATTATGGAACAATGCATTGTCATTCTGGCAGCTAGCTCCTGTCAATATGTATTAATATTCTTACGTGATTATCTTGTCTTGCTTCAAAAGGATGATTTACAAGCCATACATACAGTGCATTTGGAAAGTATTCAGACCCCTTGACTTTTTCAACATTTTGTTACGTTACAGCCTTATTCTAAAATGAATTCAATATATTTTTTTCTCACATCAATCTACAAACAATAACTCATAATGACAAAGCAAAGACAGCTTTGTAGACATTTTTGCAAATGTATTAAACATGAAAAACTGAAATAACACATTTACATAAATATTCAGACCCTTTACTCATAACTTTGTTGAAGCATCCTTTGGCAGAGATTACAGCCTCATGTCTTCTTGGGTATGACGCTACAAGCTTGGCACACCTGTATTTGGGGAGTATCTCCCATTATTCTCTGCAGATCCTCTCAAGCTCTGTCAGGTTGAATGGGGAATGTCGCTGGACAGCTATTTTCAGGTCTCTCTAGAGATGTTAAATCGGGTTCAGGTCTGGGCTCTGGCTGGGCCACTCAAGGACATTCAGAGACTCTTTCCGAAGCTACTCCTGCATTGTCTTGGCTGTGTGCTTAGGGTCGCTGTCCTGTTGGAAGGTGAACCTTCGCCCCCAGTCTGAGGTCCTGAGGACTCTGGGGCAGGTTTTCATCAAGGATCTCTCTGTACTTTGCTCTTTTCAGCTTTCCCTCGATCCTGACTAGTCTCCCAGTCACTGCCTCTGAAAAACATCTCCACAGCATGATACTGCCACCACCATGCTTCACCGTAGAGATAGTGCCAGGTTTCCCCCAGACGTGACGCTTTGCATTCAGGCCAAAGAGTTCAATCTTGGTTTCATCAGACCAGAGAATCTTGATTTTTCATGGTCTGAGGGTCGGTCCTATAAGTGCCTTTTGGCAAACTCCAAGTTGGCTGTCATGGGCATTTTACTGAGGAGTGGCTTCCGTCTGGCCACTCTACCATAAAGGCCTGATTGGTGGAGTGCTACAGTGATGGTTGTCCTTCTGGAAGGTTCTCCTATCTCCACAGAGGACCTCTGGAGCTCTGTCAAAGTGACCTTTGGGTTATTGGGCACCTCCTGACCAAGGCACTTCTCCCCCGATTGCTCAGTTTGGCCGGGCGGCAAACTCTAGGAAGAGTCTTGGGGGTTGCAAACTTCTTCCCTTTAAGAGTGATGGAGGCCACTGTGTTCTTGGCGATCTTCAATGCTGCAGAAATGTGTTGGTACCCTTCCCCAGATCTGTGCCTGGACACAATCCTGTCTCAGAACTCTACGGACAATTCCTTCGAACTCATGGTTTGGTTTTTGCTCTGGCATGCAACGTCAACTGTAGGATCTTATATGGACAGCTGTGTGCCTTTCCAAAACAATTGAATTTACAACAGTTGGACTCACATCAAGTTGTAGAAACATCTCTAGGAGGAACAATGGAAACAGGGTGCACCTCAGCTCAACTTTGAGTCTCATAGCAAAGGGTCTGAATACTCATGTAAATAAGGTATTTCGTTTTTTTTTTAATTGACATTTGCAAACGTTTCTAAAAAGCTGTTTTCACTTTGTCATTATGGGGTATTGTGATGTCATTATGGGGTATTGTGATGTCATTATGGGGTATTGTGATGTCATTATGGGGTATTGTGTGCAGATTGATGAGGAAAACAATAAATGTAATCTATTTCAGAATAAGTCTGTAACGTAACGTAACATGTGGAGAAAGGGAAGGGGTCTGAATACTTTCTGAATGTACATTGATCCTTCATCAAGTCAACAAATCAGTTATTGCCGCTAGCAACATTAAGAATGTTATAAATTAAATTAAAATTACATCTTGGTGAAGCGCCATGTTTCACACTGTGAAGAAATGTGAGACTATAAATTACAGTCTGGCTCTTTATTCTCGGGGTCAGACCGTCTTATAGAACCTGATGCATATCGTTTGGGCTTTGACCAAATAAATCTCAGGGACTCACAGAAAATGTATTCATCCTGCCATTGACTAGAGCGATGGGGATATGGGGCCATGATTTAATATTTTCCATACTTCCTGTTGCTGAAACACGAACACACACTGAGAGTATCCGCCAAGAGGTATTTGCCCCTTTTAGAAAGGAGAAAGTGGCACCTACAACACCCGATAGGTTAGTCGGATGCAAGAGCTTAAATTAACTTAGGATGGCTATTCCTGCAGGAACCTTTTCTCAGCCCTGTTAGGGTTTGGTTTGGGCTCCTCACAGTTAACAGTTTAGGTCATGTTATGTTTTTACAAACCAGAACCCCTTATCTCTCTCTCTCTCTCTATTTCTTTCTCACTCTCTCTCTCTTCTCTTTCTCTCCCTCAACCTCTCTCTGAAGGTTGAAGGAACTTTCTTTACCTGACCCTAGCTGTAACACT
This sequence comes from Oncorhynchus nerka, assembly GCF_034236695.1. NCBI lineage: Eukaryota > Metazoa > Chordata > Actinopteri > Salmoniformes > Salmonidae > Oncorhynchus > Oncorhynchus nerka. Next base: position 8,342,837 of record NC_088420.1, read on the forward strand.
GACCCTGACCTTTCCCTCACTCCTTCTCTACCTTGGTCCCATACTCCCCCTTCCCTCACTCCTTTGTCCCCTACTCCCCCTTCCTTCCCTCACTCCTTCTCTACCTTATGTCCTACTCCCCCTTCACTCACTCCTTCTCTATCTTTGTCCCCTACTCCCCCTTGCCTCACTCCTTCTCTATCTTTGTCCCCTACTCCCCCTTCCCTCAATCCTTCTCTATCTTTGTCCATTACTCCCCCTTCCCTCACTCCTTCTCTATCTTTGTCCCCTACTCCCCTTCCTTCACTATCTTTGTCCCCCTACTCCCCCCCTTCCTTCACTCCTTCTCTATCTTTGTCCCCTACTCCCCTTCACTTCACTCCTTCTCTATCTTTGTCCCCTACTCCCCTTCCCTCACTCCTTCTCTATCTTTGTCCCCTACTCCCCCTTCCCTCACTCCTTCTCTATCTTTGTCCCCTACCTTCCCTTCCTTCACTCCTTTATCCTACTGTCCCCCTACTCCCCTTCCCTCACTCTTCTCTTATCTTTGTCCTTACTCCCCTACTCCCCTTCCTTCACTCCTTTGTCCCCTCTCTTTGTCCCCCCCTCACTCCTTCTATCTTTGTCCCCTACTCCCCCTTCCTATCTTTGTCCCCTACTCCCCTTCCTTCACTTCTCTATCTTTGTCCCCTACTACCCCCCCCTTCCCTCACTCCTTCTCTATCTTTGTCCCCTACTCCCCTTCCTCACTCCTTCTCTATCTTTGTCCCCTACTCCCCCTTCCCTCACTCCTTCTCTATCTTTGTCCCCTACTCCCCCTTCCTTCACTCCTTCTCTATCTTTGTCCCCTACTCCCCCTTCCTTCACTCCTTCTCTATCTTTGTCCCCTACTCCCCCTTCCCTCACTCCTTCTCTATCTTTGTCCCCTACTCTCCTCCTTTTCCTTCCCTCACTCCTTCTCTATCTTTGTCCCCTACTCCTTCCCTTCTACCTCACTCCCTTTCTATCTTTGTCCCCTACTCCCCCTTCCCTCACTCCTTTCACTCCTTTGTCCCCTACTCCCCCTTCCCTCACTCCTTCTCTATCTTTGTCCCCTATTCCCCTTCCTTCACTCCTTCTCTATCTTTGTCCCCTACTCCCCCCCTTCCTTTTCACTCCCCTTCTCACTCCTTTGTCCCCTACTCCCCCTTCCTACTCCTCCTTCTCTATCTTTGTCCCCTACTCCCCCTTCCTTCACTCCTTCTCTATCTTTGTCCCCTACTCCCCTTCCCTCACTCCTTCTCTATCTTTGTCCCCTACTCCCCCTTCCCACTCACTCCTTCTCTATCTTTGTCCCCTACTCCCCCTTCCCTCACTCCTTCTCTATCTTTGTCCCCTACTCTCCCTTCCTCACTCCTTCCCTCTCCTTCTCTATCTTTGTCCCCTACTCCCCCTTCCCTCACTCCTTCTCTATCTTTGTCCCCTACTCCCCCTTCCCTCACTCCTTTCTATCTTTGTCCCCTACTCCCCCTTCCCTCACTCCTTCTCTATCTTTGTCCCTACTCCCCCTTCCTTCACTCCTTCTCTATCTTTGTCCCCTACTCCCCCCCCTTCCTTCCTTCTTCTCTATCTTTGTCCCCTACTCCCCTTCCCTCACTCCTTCTCTATCTTTGTCCCCTACTCCCCCTTCCTCACTCCTTCTCTATCTTTGTCCCCTACTCCCCCTTCCCTCACTTCCTTCTCTATCTTTGTCCCCTACTCCCCTTCTTTTCCTCACTCCTTCTCTATCTTTGTCCCCTACTCCCCCTTCCCTCACTCCTTCACTCTTTGTCCCCTACTCCCCTTCCTCACTCCTATCTATCTTTGTCCCCTACTCCCTTCCCTCCTCCCTTTGTCCCTACTCCCCTTCCTTCACTCCCTCACTCCTTCTCTATCTTTGTCCCCTACTCCCCCTTCCCTCACTCCTTCTCTATCTTTTCCCCTACTCCCCTTCCTCACTCCTTCTCTATCTTTGTCCCCTACTCCCCCTTCCTTCACTCCTTCTCTATCTTTGTCCCCTACTCCCCCTTCCCTCACTCCTTCTCTATCTTTGTCCCCTACTCCCCCTTCCCTCACTCCTTCTCTATCTTTGTCCCCTACTCCCCCTTCCCTCACTCCTTCTCTATCTTTGTCCCCTACTCCCCCTTCCTTCACTCCTTTGTCCCCTACTCCCCTTCCTCACTCCTTTCTATCTTTGTCCCCTACTCCCCCTTCCTTCACTCCTTCTCTATCTTTGTCCCCTACTCCCCTTCCCTCACTCCTTCTCTATCTTTGTCCCCTACTCCCCCTTCCTCACTCCTTCTCTATCTTTTGTCCCCTACTCCCCTCCCTCACTCCTTCTCTATCTTTGTCCCCTACTCCCCTTCCCTCACTCCTTCACTCTCTCTTTGTCCCCTACTCCCCCTTCCCTCACTCCTTCTCTATCTTTGTCCCCTACTCACTCCCCCTTCCTCACTCCTTCTCTATCTTTGTCCCCTACTCCCCTTCCTCACTCCTTCTCTATCTTTGTCCCCTACTCCCCCTTCCCTCACTCCTTCTCTATCTTTGTCCCCTACTCCCCTTCCCTCACTCCTCTCTATCTTTGTCCCCTACTCCCCTTCCCTCACTCCTTCTCTATCTTTGTCCCCTACTCCCCTTCCCTCACTTGTCTCTATCTTTGTCCCCTACTCCCCCTTCCCTCACTCCTTCTCTATCTTTGTCCCCTACTCTCCCCTTTCACTCCCCCCTTCACTCTTCTCTTTGTCCCCTACTCCCCCTTCCTCACTCCTTCTCTATCTTTGTCCCCTACTCCCCCTTCCCTCACTCCTTCTCTATCTTTGTCCCCTACTCCCCCTTCCCTCACTCCCCTACTCTCTATCTTTGTCCCCTACTCCCCCTTCCCTCACTCCTTCTCTATCTTTGTCCCCCCTACTCCCTTCCTCCTCCTTCTCTATCTTTGTCCCCTACTCCCCTTCCTCACTCCTTCTCTATCTTTGTCCCCTACTCCCCCTTCCCTCACTCCTTCTCTCACTTTGTCCCCTACTCCCCCTTCTCACTCCTTTGTCCCCTACTCTTCCCTCACTCCTTTTGTCCCCTACTCCCTCCTTCCCTCACTCCTTCTCTATCTTTGTCCCCTACTCCCCCTTCCCTCACTCCTCTATCTTTGTCCCCTACTCCCCCTTCCTCACTCCTTCTCTATCTTTGTCCCCTACTCCCCCTTCCTTCACTCCTTCTCTATCTTTGTCCCCTACTCCCTTCCCTCACTCCTTCTCTATCTTTGTCCCCTACTCCCCCTTCACTCCTTCTCTATCTTTGTCCCCTACTCCCCCTTCCCTCACTCCTTCTCTATCTTTGTCCCCTACTCCCCCTTCCTCACTCCTTCTCTATCTTTGTCCCCTACTCCCCCTTCCCTCACTCCTTCTTTGTCTACTCTTTGTCCCCTACTCCCCTTCCCTCACTCCTTCTCTATCTTTGTCCCCTACTCCCCCTTCCCTTCACTCCTTCTATCTTTGTCCCCTACTCCCTTCCCTCACTCCTTCTCTATCTTTGTCCCCTACTCCCCCTTCCCTCACTCCTTCTGATTATCTCTTTGTCCCCTACTCCCCTTTCCTTCACTCCTCACTCCCCTTCTCTATCTTTGTCCCCTACTCCCCCTTCCTTCACTCCTTCTCTATCTTTGTCCCCTACTCCCCCTTCCTCACTCCTTCTCTATCTTTGTCCCCTACTCCCCCTTCCCTCACTCCTTCTCTATCTTTGTCCCCTACTCCCCCTTTCACTCCTTTTCCCTCTATCTTTGTCCCCTTCCCTTCCCTCACTCCTTCTCTATCTTTGTCCCCTACTCCCCTTCCTTCACTCCTTCTCTATCTTTGTCCCCTACTCCCCCTTCCTCACTCTTCTCTCTATCTTTGTCCTTCCTACTCCCCTATCTTTTCCCCTACTCCTTCCTCCTTCTCTATCTTTGTCCCCTACTCCCCCTTCCCTCACTCCTTCTCTATCTTTGTCCCCTACTCCCCTTCCTCACTCCTTCTCTCTATCTTTGTCCCCTCCCCTTCCTTCACTCCTTCCCCCACTCCTTTGTCCCCTACTCCCCTTCCCCTTCCTCACTCCTTCTCTATCTTTGTCCCCTACTCCCCCTTCCCTCACTCCTTCTCTATCTTTGTCCCCTACTCCCCCTTCCTTCCTTCTCTATCTTTGTCCCCTACTCCCCCTTCCCTCACTCCTTCTTCTCTATCTTTGTCCCCTACTCCCCCTTCCCTCACTCCTTTTCTCTATCTTTGTCCCCTACTCCCCTCTCCCTCACTCCTTCTCTATCTTTGTCCCCTACTCCCTTCCCTTCCCTCACTCCTTCTCTATCTTTGTCCCCTACTCCCCTTCCTCACTCCTTCTCTATCTTTGTCCCCTACTCCCCCTTCCCTCACTCCTTCTCTATCTTTGTCCCCTACTCCCCCTTCCTTCTACCTTTGTCCCCTACTCCCCTTCCCTCACTCCTTCTCTATCTTTGTCCCCTACTCCCCCTTCCTTCACTCCTTCTCTATCTTTGTCCCCTACTCCCCTTCCTCACTCCTTCTCTATCTTTGTCCCCTACTCCCCCTTCCCTCACTCCTTCTCTATCTTTGTCCCCTACTACTTCCCCCTTCCCCTACTCACTCCTTCTCTATCTTTGTCCCCTACTCCCCTTCCCTCACTCCTTCTCTATCTTTGTCCCCTACTCCCCCTTCCCTCACTCCTTCTCTATCTTTGTCCCCTACTCCCCCTTCCCTCACTCCTTCTCTATCTTTGTCCCCTACTCCCCCTTCCTTCACTCCTTCTCTATCTTTGTCCCCTACTCCCCCTTCCTCACTCCTTCTCTATCTTTGTCCCTACTCCCCTACTCTCTTTGTCCCCTACTCCCCTTCCTCACTCCTTCTCTATCTTTGTCCCCTACTCCCCCCCCTCACTCCTTCTCTATCTTTGTCCCCTACTCCCCTTCCCCTTCCTTCACTCCTTCTCTATCTTTGTCCCCTACTCCCCCTTCCTTCACTCCTTCTCTATCTTTGTCCCCTACTCCCCCTTCCCTCACTCCTTCTCTATCTTTGTCCCCTACTCCCCCTTCCTCACTCCTTCTCTATCTTTGTCCCCTACTCCCCCTTCCTCACTCCTTCTCTATCTTTGTCCCCTACTCCCCCTTCCTTCACTCCTTCTCTATCTTTGTCCCCTACTCCCCCTTCCCTCTCTCCTTCTCTATCTTTGTCCCCTACTCCCCCTTCCCTCACTCCTTCTCTATCTTTGTCCCCTACTCCCCCTTCCTTCACTCCTTTGTCCCCTACTCCCCCTTCCCTCACTCCTTCTCTATCTTTGTCCCCTACTCCCCCCTTCCCTCACTCCTTCTCTATCTTTTCCCCTCTCCCCTCTTTGTCCCCTACTCCCCTTCCTCACTCCTTCTCTATCTTTGTCCCCTACTCCCCCCTTCCTTCACTTTGTCCTTCTTCTATCTTTGTCCCCTACTCCCTTACACCCCTCACTCCTTCTCTATCTTTGTCCCCTACTCCCCCTTCCTCACTCTTCTCTATCTTTGTCCCCTACTCCCCCTTCCTCACTCCTTCTCTATCTTTGTCCCCTACTCCCCCCCCTTCTATCTTTTCACTCCTTCCTATCTTTGTCCCCTACTCCCCTTCCCTCACTCCTTTGTCCCCTTTCACTCCCCCTTCCTCCCCCTTCTCTCTTCTCCTTTGTCCCCTACTCCCCCTTCCCTCACTCCTTCTCTATCTTTGTCCCCTACTCCCTTCCTTCACTCCTTCTCCTCTTTGTCCCCTACTCCCCTTCTTCACTCCTTCTCTATCTTTGTCCCCTACTCCCCCTTCCCTCACTCCTTCTCTATCTTTGTCCCCTACTCCCTCCCTTCCTTCACTCCTTCTTCTATCTTTGTCCCCTACTCCCCCTTCCCTCACTCCTTCTCTATCTTTGTCCCCTACTCCCCCTTCCTTCACTCCTTCTCTATCTTTGTCCCCTACTCCCCCTTCCCTCACTCCTTCTCTATCTTTGTCCCCTACTCCCCCTTCCTTCACTTCCTTCTCTATCTTTGTCCCCTACTCCCCTTCCCTCACTCCTTCTCTATCTTTGTCCCCTACTCCCCCTTCCTTCACTCCTTCTCTATCTTTGTCCCCTACTCCCCCTTCCTTCACTCCTTCTCTATCTTTGTCCCCTACTCCCCCTTCCCTCACTCCTTCTCTATCTTTGTCCCCTACTCCCCCTTCCCCCTCACTCCTTCTCTATCTTTGTCCCCTACTCCCCCCTTCCTTCACTCCTTTGTCCCCTACTCCCTTCCCTCACCCTATCTTTGTCCCCCTCCCCTTCCTCTATCTTTGTCCCCTACTCCCCTTCCTTCACTCCTTCTCTATCTTTGTCCCCTACTCCCCCTTCCCTTCACTCCTTCTCTATCTTTGTCCCCACTCCCCCTTCCTCACTCCTTCTCTATCTTTGTCCCCTACTCCCCCTTCCCTCACTCCTCTCTATCTTTGTCCCCTACTCCCCTTCCTCACTCCTTCTCTATCTTTGTCCCCTACTCCCCTTCCTTCACTCCTTCTCTATCTTTGTCCCCTACTCCCCCTTCCCTCACTCCTTCTCTATCTTTGTCCCCCTCCCCTCCCTCACTCCTTCCTTCACTCCTTTGTCTCTATCTTTGTCCCCTACTCCCCCCCTTCCCTCACTCCTTCTCTATCTTTGTCCCCTACTCCCCTTCCCTCACTCCTTCTCTATCTTTGTCCCCTACTCCCCTTCCTTCACTCCTTCTCTATCTTTGTCCCCTACTCCTTCCCCTTCCTTCACTCCTTCTCTATCTTTGTCCCCTACTCCCCTTCCCTCACTCCTTCTCTATCTTTGTCCCCTACTCCCCTTCCTTCCCTCACTCCCCCTTCTCCTATCTTTGTCCCCTACTCCCCCTTCCTTCACTCCTTCTCTATCTTTGTCCCCTACTCCCCCCTTCCCTCACTCCTTCTCTATCTTTGTCCCCTACTCCCCCTTCCCTCACTCCCCTTCCTTCACTCCTTCTCTATCTTTGTCCCCTACTCCCCTTCCCTCACTCCTCTCTATCTTTGTCACTCCTTCTCTCACTCCTTCTCTTTGTCCCCTACTCCCCCTTCCCTCACTCCTTCTCTATCTTTGTCCCCTACTCCCCCTTCCCTCACTCCTTCTCTATCTTTGTCCCCTACTCCCCTTCCTCACTCCTTCTCTATCTTTGTCCCCTACTTCCCCCTTCCTTCACTCTTTGTCTTACTCCCCCTTCTACTCTTTGTCCCCTACTCCCCCTTCCTCACTCCTTCTCTATCTTTGTCCCCTACTCCCCCTTCCCTCACTTTGTCCCCTTCTCTATCTTTGTCACTCCTTCTCTATCTTTGTCCCCTACTCCCCTTCCCTCACTCCTTCTCTATCTTTGTCCCCTACTCCCCCTTCCTCACTCCTTCTCTATCTTTGTCCCCTACTCCCCTTCCTTCACTCCTTCTCTATCTTTGTCCCCTACTCCCCCTTCCCTCACTCCTTCTCTATCTTTGTCCCCTACTCCCCCTTCCCTCACTCCTTCTCTATCTTTGTCCCCTACTCCCCTTCCCTCACTCCTTCTCTATCTTTGTCCCCTACTCCCCCTTCCTCACTCCTCCTTTGTCCCCTACTCCCCCTTCCTTCTATCTTTGTCCCCTACTCCCCTTCCCTCACTCCTTCTCTATCTTTGTCCCCTACTCCCCCTTCTCACTCCTTCTCTATCTTTGTCCCCTACTCTTCCCCTTTTCCCCCTCCTCCTTCTCTATCTTTGTCCTCCCCTTCCTCACTCCTTCTCTATCTTTGTCCCCTACTCCCCTTCCCTCACTCCTTCTCTATCTTTGTCCCCTACTCCCCTCCTTCCTTCACTCCTTTGTCCCCTACTCCCCCTTCCCTTCACTCCTTCTCTATCTTTGTCCCCTACTCCCCCTTCCTTCCTTCACTCCTTCTCTATCTTTGTCCCCTACTCCCCCTTCCCTCACTCCTTCTCTATCTTTGTCCCCTACTCCCCCTTCCCTCACTCCTTCTCTATCTTTGTCCCCTACTCCCCTTCCTCACTCCTTCTCTATCTTTGTCCCCTACTCCCCCTTCCTCACTCCTTCTCTATCTTTGTCCCCTACTCCCCCCTTCCTTCACTCCTTCTCTCTATCTTTGTCCCCTACTCCCCTTCCTCACCCTTCTCTATCTTTGTCCCCTACTCCCCCTTCCCTCACTCCTTCTCTATCTTTGTCCCCTACTCCCCCTTCCCTCACTCCTTCTCTATCTTTGTCCCCTACTCCCCCTTCCCTCACTCCTTCTCTATCTTTGTCTACTCCCCCTTTGTCACCCCTATCTTTGTCCCCTCTCCCCTTCCTCCTTCTCTATCTTGTCCCCTACTCCCCTTCCTTCACTCCTTCTCTTCTTTGTCCCCTACTCCCCCTTCCTTCACTCCTTCTCTATCTTTGTCCCCTACTCCCCCTTCCCTCACTCCTTCTCCCCCTTCTTTGTCCCCTACTCCCCCTTCCCTCACTCCTTCTCTATCTTTGTCCCCTACTCCCCTTCCCCTCCTTCTCTCTCTTTGTCCCCTACTCCCCCTTCCTCACTCCTTCTCTATCTTTGTCCCCTACTCCCCTTCCTTCACTCCTTCTCTATCTTTGTCCCCTACTCCCCCTTCCCTCACTCCTTCTCTATCTTTGTCCCCTACTCCCTTTTCCCCTTCCCTCACTCCTTCTCTATCTTTGTCCCCTACTCCCCCTTCCTTCACTCCTTCTCTATCTTTGTCCCCTACTCCCCCTTCCTCACTCCTTCTCTATCTTTGTCCCCTACTCCCCCTTCCTCACTCCTTCTCTATCTTTGTCCCCTACTCCCCTTCCTTCACTCCTTCTCTATCTTTGTCCCCTACTCCCCCTTCCTTCACTCCTTCTCTATCTTTGTCCCCTACTCCCCTTCCTCACTCCTTCTCTATCTTTGTCCCCTACTCCCCCTTCCTTCACTCCTTTGTCCCCTACTCCCCCTTCCCTCACTCCTTCTCTATCTTTGTCCCCTACTCCCCTTCCTTCCTCCTTCTCTATCTTTGTCCCCTACTCCCCCTTCCTTCACTCCTTCTCTATCTTTGTCCCCTACTCCCCCTTCCCTCACTCCTTCTCTATCTTTGTCCCCTACTCCCCCTTCTTCCTCTATCTTTGTCCCCTACTCCCCTTCCCTCACTCCTTCTCTATCTTTGTCCCCTACTCCCCCTTCCCTCACTCCTTCTCTATCTTTGTCCCCTACTCCCCCTTCCCTCACTCCTTCTCTATCTTTGTCCCCTACTCCCCCTTCCCTCACTCCTTCTCTATCTTTGTCCCCTACTCCCCCTTCCCTCACTCCTTCTCTATCTTTGTCCCCTACTCCCCCTTCCCTCACTCCTTCACTCCTTTGTCCCCTACTCCCCCTTCCCTCACTCTATCTTTTCCCCTATCTCCCCCCTTCCTTCCTTCTCTATCTTTGTCCCCTACTCCCCCTTCCCTCACTCCTTCTCTATCTTTGTCCCCTACTCCCCCTTCCTCACTCCTTCTCTATCTTTGTCCCCTACTCCCCTTCCCTCACTCCTTCTCTATCTTTGTCCCCTACTCCCCTTCCTTCACTCCTTCTCTATCTTTGTCCCCTACTCCCCCTTCCTTCACTCCTTCTCTTTGTTTGTCCCCCTCACTCCTTCTTTGTCTACTCCTTCACCTTCTCTTTGTCCCCTACTCCCCCTTCCCTCTTCTCTATCTTTGTCCCCTACTCCCCCTTCCTCACTCCTTCCTTCTATCTTTGTCCCCTACTCCCCCTTCCCTCACTCCTTCTCTATCTTTGTCCCCTACTCCCCTTCCCTCACTCCTTCTCTATCTTTGTCCCCTACTCCCCTTCCCTCACTCCTTCTATCTTTGTCCCCTACTCCCCCTTCCTCACTCCTTCTCTATCTTTGTCCCCTACTCCCCCTTCCTTCACTCCTTCTCTCTTTGTCCCCTACTCCCCCTTCCTCACTCCTTCTCTATCTTTGTCCCCTACTCCCCCTTCCTTCACTCCTTCTCTATCTTTTCCTCACTCTTTTCCCCTCACCCCTTCTCTATCTTTGTCCCCTACTCCCCTTCCCTCACTCCTTCTCTATCTTTGTCCCCTACTCCCCCTTCCCTCACTCCTTCTCTCTATCTTTGTCCCCTACTCCCCCCCTTCCTCACTCCTTCTCTCATCTTTGTCCCCTACTCCCCTTCCTTCACTCCTTCTCTATCTTTGTCCCCCTCCCCTTCCCTCCCCTCTTCCTTCACTCCCCCTTCCCTCACTCCTTCTCTATCTTTGTCCCCTACTCCCCTTCCTTCACTCCTTCTCTATCTTTGTCCCCTACTCCCCCTTCCCTCACTCCTTCTCTATCTTTGTCCCCTACTCCCCCTTCCTTCACTCCTTCTCTATCTTTGTCCCCTACTCCCCTTCCCTCCTCCTTCTCTATCTTTGTCCCCTACTCCCCCTTCCTTCACTCCTTCTCTATCTTTGTCCCCTACTCCCCCTTCCCTCACTCCTTCTCTATCTTTGTCCCCTACTCCCTTCCCTCACTCCTTCTCTATCTTTGTCCCCTACTCCCCTTCCTCACTCCTTCTCTATCTTTGTCCCCTACTCCCCCTTCCCTCACTCCTTCTCTATCTTTGTCCCCTACTCCCCCTTCCTTCACTCCTTCTCTATCTTTGTCCCCTACTCCCCTTCCCTCACTCCTTCTCTATCTTTGTCCCCTACTCCCCCTTCCCTCACTCCTTCTCTATCTTTGTCCCCTACTCCCCTTCCTTCACTCCTTTGTCCCCTACTCCCCCTTCCCTCACTCCTTCTCTATCTTTGTCCCCTACTCCCCCTTCCTTCACTCCTTCTCTATCTTTGTCCCCTACTCCCCCTTCCCTCACTCCTTCTCTATCTTTGTCCCCTACTCCCCCTTCCCTCACTCCTTCTCTATCTTTGTCCCCTACTCCCCCTTCCCTCACTCCTTCTCTATCTTTGTCCCCTACTCCCCTTCCTCACCCTTCCTTCATCTTTGTCCCCTACTCCCCCTTCCTTCACTCCTTCTCTATCTTTGTCCCCTACTCCCCTTCCCCCTTCCTCTATCTTTGTCACTCCCCCTTTTCACTCCTCCCCTACTCCCCCTTCCCTCACTCCTTCTCTTTGTCCCCTACTCCCCCTTCCCTCACTCCTTCTCTATCTTTGTCCCCTACTCCCCCTTCCTCACTCCTTCTCTATCTTTGTCCCCTACTCCCCCTTCCCTCACTCCTTCTCTATCTTTGTCCCCTACTCCCCCTTCCTCACTCCTTCTCTATCTTTGTCCCCTACTCCCCCTTCCTCACTCCTTCTCTATCTTTGTCCCCCTACTCCCCCTTCCCTCACTCCTTCTCTATCTTTGTCCCCTACTCCCCTTCCTTCACTCCTTCTCTATCTTTGTCCCCTACTCCTCCTTCCTTCCTTCTCTATCTTTGTCCCCTACTCCCCCTTCCTTCACTCCTTCTCTATCTTTGTCCCCTACTCCCCCTTCCTCACTCCTTCTCTATCTTTGTCCCCTACTCCCCCTTCCCTCACTCCTTCTCTATCTTTGTCCCCTACTCCCTTCTTCCTTCTCTCCTTTGTCCCCTACTCCCCCTTCCTTCTCCTTCTCTATCTCCTTCTCTATCTTTGTCCCCTACTCCCCCTTCCTCACTCCTTCTCTATCTTTGTCCCCTACTCCCCCTTCCCTCACTCCTTCTCTATCTTTGTCCCCTACTCCCCCTTCCCTCACTCCTTCTCTATCTTTGTCCCCTACTCCCCTTCCCTCACTCCTTCTTATCTTTGTCCCCTACTCCCCCTTCCTTCACTCACTCTTTGTCCTTACTCCCCCTTCTATCTATCTTTGTCCCCTACTCCCCTTCCCTCACTCCTTCTCTATCTTTGTCCCCTACTCCCCCTTCCCTCACTCCTTCTCTATCTTTGTCCCCTACTCCCCCTTCCCTCACTCCTTCTCTATCTTTGTCCCCCTACTCCCCCTTCCTCACTCCACTCTTCTCTATCTTTGTCCCCTACTCCCCCTTCCTTCACTCCTTCTCTATCTTTGTCCCCTACTCCCCCTTCCCTCACTCCTTCTCTATCTTTGTCCCCTACTCCCCTACCCCTTCCTTCACTCCTTCTCCTTTGTCCCCTACTCCCCCTCTCATCCTTTATCTATCTTTGTCCCCTACTCCCCCTTCCCTCACTCCTTCTCTATCTTTGTCCCCTACTCCCCTTCCCTCACTCCTTCTCTATCTTTGTCCCCTACTCCCCTTCCCTTCACTCCTTTGTCCCCTACTCCCCTTCCCTTCCTTCTCTATCTTTGTCCCCTACTCCCCCTTCCCTCACTCCTTCTCTATCTTTGTCCCCTACTCCCCCTTCCTTCACTCCTTCTCTATCTTTGTCCCCTACTCCTTCCCTTCCCTCTATCTTTGTCCCCACTCCTCCTTCTCTATCTTTGTCCCCTACTCCCCCTTCCCTCACTCCTTCTCTATCTTTGTCCCCTACTCCCCTTCCTCCTCCTTCTCTATCTTTGTCCCCTACTCCCCCCCTCACTCCTTCTCTATCTTTGTCCCCTTCCCCCCTTCACTCCTTCTCTCTTTGTCCCCTACTCCCCTTCCTCACTCCTTCTCTATCTTTGTCCCCTACTCCCCCTTCCCTCACTCCTTCTCTATCTTTGTCCCCCCCCTTTGTCCCCTCCTTCCTTCACTCCTTCTATCTTTGTCCCCTACTCCCTTCCCTCACTCCTTCTCTATCTTTGTCCCCTACTCCCCCTTCCTTCACTCCTTCTCTATCTTTGTCCCCCCTCCCCCCCTTCACTCCTTCTCTATCTTTGTCCCCTACTCCCCTTCCTCACTCCTTCTCTATCTTTGTCCCCTACTCCCCCTTCCCTCACTCCTTCTCATCTCCCCTTCCCCTCCTCACTCCTTCTCTATCTTTGTCCCCTACTCCCCCTTCCTCACTCCTTCTCTATCTTTGTCCCCTACTCCCCCTTCCCTCACTCCTTCTCTATCTTTGTCCCCTACTCCCCCTTCCTCACTCCTTCTCTATCTTTGTCCCCTACTCCCCCTTCCTCACTCCCTCATCTTTGTCCCCTACTCCCCCTTCTTCCTCCTTTGTCCCCTACTCCCCCTTCCCTCACTCCTTCTCTATCTTTGTCCCCTACTCCCCCTTCCCTCACTCCTTCTCTATCTTTGTCCCCTACTCCCCTTCCCTCACTCCTTCTCTATCTTTGTCCCCTACTCCCCCCTTCCTTCCTCCTTTGTCTCTATCTTTGTCCCCTACTCCCCCTTCCTTCACTCCTTCACTCCTTCTCTCACTCTTTGTCCCCTACTCCCCCTTCCTCACTCCTTCTCCATCTTTGTCCCCTACTCCCCCTTCCTCACTCCTTCTCTATCTTTGTCCCCTACTCCCTTCCTTCTCTACTCCTTCTCTCACTCCTTCTCTTTGTCCCCTACTCCCCTTCCTTCCTCCTTCTCTCCTTTGTCCCCTACTCCCCTTCCCTCACTCCTTCTCTATCTTTGTCCCCTACTCCTACTCCTTTCCTTCCCCTTCCTTTGTCCCCTACTCCCCTTCCCTCACCTTCTCTATCTTTGTCCCCTACTCCCCCTTCCCTCACTCCTTCTCTATCTTTGTCCCCTACTCCCTCTCTCTTTGTCACTCCCCCTTCTCTATCTTTGTCCCCTACTCCCCCTTCCCTCACTCCTTCTCTATCTTTGTCCCCTACTCCCCCTTCCCTCACTCCTTCTCTATCTTTGTCCCCTACTCCCCCTTCCTTCACTCCTTCTCTATCTTTGTCCCCTACTTCCCCTTCCCTTCCTTCTCTATCTTTGTCCCCTACTCCCCCTTCCCTCACTCCTTCTCTATCTTTGTCCCCTACTCCCCCTTCCCTCACTCCTTCTCTATCTTTGTCCCCTACTCCCCCTTCCCTCCCTTCCCTCTATCTTTGTCCCCTACTCCCCCCTTCCTCCCCACTCCTTCTCTATCTTGTCTCCCCCTTTCACTCCCTCTATCTTTGTCCCCTACTCCCCCTTCCCTCACTCCTTCTCTTCTTTGTCCCCTACTCCCCTTCCCTCACTCCTTCTCTATCTTTGTCCCCTACTCCCCCTTCCTTCACTCCTTCTCTATCTTTGTCCCCTACTCCCCCTTCCCTCACTCCTTCTCTCTTTGTCCCCTACTCCCCCTTCCTTCACTCCTTCTCTATCTTTGTCCCCTACTCCCCTTCCCTCACTCCTTCTCTATCTTTGTCCCCTACTCCCCTTCCTCCTTTGTCCCCTACTCCCCCCTTCCCTCACTCCTTCTCTATCTTTGTCCCCTACTCCCCCTTCCCTTCACTCCCCCTCTATCTTTGTCCCCTACTCCTTCCTCACTTCTCTATCTTTGTCCCCTACTCCCCCTTCCTTCACTCCTTCTCTATCTTTGTCCCCTACTCCCCCTTCCCTCACTCCTTCTCTATCTTTGTCCCCTACTCCCCCTTCCTCACTCCTTCTCTATCTTTGTCCCCTACTCCCCCTTCCTTCACTCCTTCTCTATCTTTGTCCCCTACTCCCCCTTCCCTCACTCCTTCTCTATCTTTGTCCCCTCCCTACTCCCCCTTCCCTCACTCCTTCCTTTGTCCCCTACTCCCCCTTCCTTCACTCCTTTGTCCCCTACTCCCCCTTCCCTCACTCCTTCTCTATCTGTTGTCCACTCCTTCTCTATCTTTGTCCCCCTTCCTCCCTTCCCCCTCACTCCTTCTCTATCTTTGTCCCCTACTCCCCCTTCCCTCACTCCTTCTCTATCTTTGTCCCCTACTCCCCCTTCCCTCACTCCTTCTCTATCTTTGTCCCCTACTCCCCCTTCCCTCACTTCCTTCTCTATCTTTGTCCCCTACTCCCCCTTCCTCACTCCTTCTCTATCTTTGTCCCCTACTCCCCCTTCCTTCTCTATCTTTGTCCCCTACTCCCCCTTCCCTCACTCCTTCTCTATCTTTGTCCCCTACTCCCCCCCTCACTCCTTCTCTATCTTTGTCCCCTACTCCCCTTCCCTCACTCTTTCTATCTTTGTCCCCTACTCCCCCCTCCCTCTATCTCCTGTCCCCTACCCTTCCCTCTCCTTTGTCCCCTACTCCCCCTTCCTCACTCCTTCTCTATCTTTGTCCCCTACTCCCCCTTCCCTCACTCCTTCTCTATCTTTGTCCCCTACTCCCCCTTCCCTCCTTCATCTTTGTCCCCTACTCTTCCTCACTCCTTTGTCCCCTACTCCCCTTCCCTCACTCCTTCTCTATCTTTGTCCCCTACTCCCCCTTCCTTCACTCCTTCTCTATCTTTGTCCCCTACTCCCCCTTCCTTCACTCCCCTTCTCTATCTTTGTCCCCTACTCCCCCCTTCCTTCTCTATCTTTGTCCCCTACTCCCCTTCCCTCACTCCTTCTCTCTTTGTCCCCTACTCCCCCTTCCTTCACTTTGTCCCCTACTCCCCCTTCCTTCACTCCTTCTCTATCTTTGTCCCCTACTCCCACTTCCTTCACTCCTTCTCTATCTTTGTCCCCTACTCCCACTTCCCTCACTCCTTCTCCAGCTTTGTCCCCTACTCCCCTTCCTTCACTCCTTCTCTATCTTTGTCCCCTACTCCCCCTCCCTCACTCCTTCTCTATCTTTTTCCCCTACTCCCCCTTCCTCACCCTTCTCATCTTTGTCCCCTTCCCCTTCCTCACTCCTTCTCTATCTTTGTCCCCTACTCCCCCTTCCCTTTGTCACTCCTTCTCTCACTCCTTTCTATCTTTTGTCCCCTACTCCCCTTCCTCACTCCTTCTCTATCTTTGTCCCCTACTCCCCCTTCCCTCACTCCTTCTCTATCTTTGTCCCCTACTCCCCCTTCCCTCACTCCTTCTCTCTCTTTGTCCCCTACTCCCCTTCCTTCACTCCTTCTCTCTCTTTGTCCCCTACTCCCCCTTCCCTCACTCCTTCTCTATCTTTGTCCCCTACTCCCCTTCCCTCACTCCTTCTATCTTTGTCCCCTACTCCCCTTCCTTCACTCCTTCTCTATCTTTGTCCCCTACTCCCCCTTCCTCCCCTCACTCCTTCTCTATCTTTGTCCCCTATCTTTGTCCCCTCCCCTCACTCCTTCTCTATCTTTGTCCCCTACTCCCCCTTCCTTCACTCCTTCTCTATCTTTGTCCCCTACTCCCTTCCTTCACTCCTTCTCTATCTTTGTCCCCTACTCCCCCTTCCCCTACTCCTTCTCTATCTTTGTCCCCTACTCCTTCTTCTCTATCTTTGTCCCCTACTCCCCCTTCCCTCACTCCTTCTCTATCTTTGTCCCCTACTCCCCCTTCCCTCACTCCTTCTCTATCTTTGTCCCCTACTCCCCCTTCCTTCACTCCTTTGTCCCCTACTCCCCTTCTCACTCCTTCTCTATCTTTGTCCCCTACTACCCCCTTCCTCACTCCTTCTCTATCTTTGTCCCCTACTCCCCCTTCCCTCACTCCTTCTCTATCTTTGTCCCCTACTCCCCTTCCTTCACTCCTTCTCTATCTTTGTCCCCCTACTCCCCCTCCCTCACTCCTTCTCTATCTTTGTCCCCCCCTACTCCCCCCCCTTTGTCCCCTACTCCCCCCCTCCTCACTCCTTCTCTATCTTTGTCCCCTACTCCCCCTTCCCCTCACTCCTTCTCTATCTTTGTCCCCCTCCCCTCCCCTTCCTCACTCCTTCTCTCTCTCCTTTGTCCCCCTACTCCCCCTTCCTTCACTCCTTCTCTATCTTTGTCCCCTACTCCCCTTCCCTCACTCCTTCTCTATCTTTGTCCCCTACTCCCCCTTCCCTCACTCCTTCTCTATCTTTGTCCCCTACTCCCCCTTCCTTCACTCCTTCTCTCTTTTGTCCCCTTCCCTCCCCTCACTCCTTCTCTATCTTTGTCCCCTACTCCCCCTTCCCTCACTCCTTCTCTATCTTTGTCCCCTACTCCCCCTTCCTCACTCCTTCTCTATCTTTGTCCCCTACTCCCCCTTCCCTCACTCCTTCTCTATCTTTGTCCCCTACTCCCCTTCCCTCACTCCTTCTCTATCTTTGTCCCCTACTCCCCTTCCTTCACTCCTTTGTCCCCTACTCCCCTTCCTCACTCCTCTCTATCTTTGTCCCCTACTCCCCTTCTCACTCCTTCTCTATCTTTGTCCCCTACTCCCCCTCACTCCTTCTCTATCTTTGTCCCCTACTCCCCCTTCCCTCACTCCTTCTCTATCTTTGTCCCCTACTCCCCCCCCTTCCTCTACTCCCTCTCTCTTTGTCCCCTACTCCCCCTTCCTTCACTCCTTCTCTATCTTTTCCCTTCTCTACTCCCCCTTCCCTCACTCCTTCTCTATCTTTGTCCCCTACTCCCCTTCCCTCACTCCCCTTTGTCCCCCTTCTCTCTACTCTTCCCTCCCCTACTCTTTTCCCTTACTCCCTTCCTTTGTCCCCTACTCCCCCTTCTCACTCCTTCTCTATCTTTGTCCCCTACTCCCCCTTCCCTCACTCCTTCTCTATCTTTGTCCCCTACTCATTCCCCTTCCTTCACTCTATCTTTGTCCCCTACTCCCCCTTCCCTTCTCTATCTTTGTCCCCTACTCCCCCTTCCCTCACTCCTTCTCTATCTTTGTCCCCTACTCCCCTTCCCTCACTCCTTCTCTATCTTTGTCCCCTACTCCCCCTTCCCTCACTCCTTCTCTATCTTTGTCCCCTACTCCCCTTCCTCACTCCTTCTCTATCTTTGTCCCCTACTCCCCCCCTTCCCTCACTCCTTCTCTATCTTTGTCCCCTACTCCCCCTTCCTTCACTCCTCTCTATCTTTGTCCCCTACTCCCCCTTCCTTCACTCCTTCTCTATCTTTGTCCCACTCCCCCTTCCTTCACTCCTTCTCTATCTTTGTCCCCCCCTCCCCCTTCCCTCACTCCTTCTCTATCTTTGTCCCCTACTCCCCCTTCCTTCACTCCTTCTCTATCTTTGTCCCCTACTCCCCCTTCCCTCACTCCTTCTCTCTCTTTGTCCCCTACTCCCCTTCCTCACTCCTTCTCTATCTTTGTCCCCTACTCCCCCTTCCTTCACTCCTTCTCTATCTTTGTCCCCCTACTCTCCCCTTCCCTCACTCCTTCTCTCTCTTTGTCCCCTACTCCCCCTATCTATCTTTGTCCCCTACTCCCTTCCTCACTCCTTCTCTATCTTTGTCCCCTACTCCTTCCTTCCCTCACTCCTTCTCTATCTTTGTCCCCTACTCCCCCTTCCCTCACTCCTTCTCTATCTTTGTCCCCTACTCCCCTTCCTTCACTCACTCTATCTTTTCTCTACTCCCCTTGTCCCCTACTCCCCCCTCACTCCTTCTCTCCTTTGTCCCCTACTCCCCCTCCCTCTTTGTCCCCTACTCCCCCTTCCTCACTCCTTCTCTATCTTTGTCCCCTACTCCCCTTCCTCACTCCTTCTCTATCTTTGTCCCCTACTCCCCTTCCCTCACTCCTTCTCTATCTTTGTCCCCTACTCCCCCTTCCTTCACTCCTTTGTCCCCTACTCCCCCTTCCCTCACTCCTTCTCTATCTTTGTCCCCTACTCCCCCTTCCCTCACTCCTTCTCTATCTTTGTCCCCTACTCCCCCTTCCCCCCCTCACTCCTTCTCTATCTTTGTCCCCTACTCCCCCTTCCCTCACTCCTTCTCCCTTTGTCCCCTACTCCCCCTTCCTCACTCCTTCTCTATCTTTGTCCCCCTACTTCCCCCTTCTCTATCTTTGTCACTCCTTCTCTACTCCTTTCCTTCTCTATCTTTGTCCCCCTACTCCCCCTTCCTTCACTCCTTCTCTATCTTTGTCCCCTACTCCCCCTTCCCTCACTCCTTCTCTATCTTTGTCCCCTACTCCCCCTTCCCTCACTCCTTCTCTATCTTTGTCCCCTACTCCCCCTTCCTTCACTTCCTACTTTGTCCCCTACTCCCCCCTCTTCTCCTCACTCCTTCTCTATCTTTGTCCCCTACTCCCCCTTCCTTCACTCCTTCTCTATCTTTGTCCCCTACTCCCCCTTCCTTCACTCCTTCTCTATCTTTTGTCCCCTACTCCCCTTCCCTCACTCCTTCACTCCCCTTCTCCTTCTATCTTTGTCCCCTACTCCCCCTTCCCTCACTCCTTTGTCTTTGTCCCCTACTCCCCCTTCCTTCACCCTCATCTTTGTCCCCTTCCCCTTCTATCTTTGTCCCCTACTCCCCTTCCCTCACTCCTTCTCTATCTTTGTCCCCTACTCCCCTTCCCTCACTCCTTCTCTATCTTTGTCCCCTACTCCCCCTTCCTCACTCCTTCTCTATCTTTGTCCCCTACTCCCCTTCCTTCACTCCTTCTCTATCTTTGTCCCCTACTCCCCCTTCCCTCACTCCTTCTCTA
The DNA here is from genome assembly GCF_034236695.1 of Oncorhynchus nerka. NCBI lineage: Eukaryota > Metazoa > Chordata > Actinopteri > Salmoniformes > Salmonidae > Oncorhynchus > Oncorhynchus nerka. The sequence goes on from NC_088420.1 coordinate 8,362,184, forward strand.
TCTTTGTCCCCTACTCCCCCTTCCTTCACTCCTTCTCTATCTTTGTCCCCTACTCCCCCTTCCCCACTCCTTCTCACTTTGTCCCTACTCCCCTTCCTCACTCCTTTGTCCCCTACTCCCCCTTCCCTCACTCCTTTCTATCTTTGTCCCCTACTCCCCTTCCTCACTCCTTCTCTATCTTTGTCCCCTACTCCCCCTTCCCTCACTCCTTCTCTATCTTTGTCCCCTACTCCCCTTCCCTCACTCCTTCTCTATCTTTGTCCCCTACTCCCCCTTCCCTCACTCCTTCTCTATCTTTGTCCCCTACTCCCCCTCCCTTCACTCCTTCTCTATCTTTGTCCCCTACTCCCCCTTCCCTCACTCCTTCTCTATCTTTGTCCCCTACTCCCCCTTCCTTCACTCCTTCTCTTATCTTTGTCCCCTACTCCCCCTTCCCTCACTGCTTTGTCCCCTACTCCCCCTTCCCTCACTCCTTTGTCCCCTACTCCCCCTTCCCTCACTCCTTTGTCCCCTACTCCCTCTTCCCTCACTCCTTCTCTATCTTCGTCCACTACACCCCCTTCCCTCACTCCTTCTCTATCTTCGTCCCCTACTCCCCCTTCCCTCACTCCTTCTCTATCCTTGTCCCCTACTCCCCCTTCCTTCACTCCTTCTCTCTCTTTGTCCCCTACTCCCCCTTCCCTCACTCCTTCTCTATCTTTGTCCCCTACTCCCCCTTCCATCACTCCTTCTCTATCTTTGTCCCCTACTCCCCCTTCCTTCACTCCTTCTCTTCTTTGTCCCCTACTCCCCCTTCCTCACTCTCTCTTTGTCCCCTACTCCCCCTTCCTTCACTCCTTCTCTATCTTTGTCCCCTACTCCCCCTCCTTCTCTATCTTTGTCCCCTACTCCCCTTCTCTTTCTATCTTTGTCCCCTACTCCCCTTCCTTCACTCCTTCTCTATCTTTGTCCCCTACTCCCCTTCCCTCACTCCTTCTCTATCTTTGTCCCCTACTCCCCCTTCCCTCACTCCTTCTCTATCTTTGTCCCCTACTCCCCCTTCCCTCACTCCTTCTCTATCTTTGTCCCCTACTCCCCCTTCCCTCACTCCTTCTCTATCTTTGTCCCCTACTCCCCCTTCCTCACTCCTTCTCTATCTTTGTCCCCTACTCCCCCTTCCTTCACTCCTTCTCTATCTTTGTCCCCTCACTCCCCCTTCCCTCCTCCTTCTCTATCTTTGTCCCCTACTCCCCTTCCTTCCTTCTCTATCTTTGTCCCCTACTCCCCTTCCCTCACTCCTTTCTCTATCTTTGTCCCCTACTCCCCCTTCCCTCACTCCTTCTCTATCTTTGTCCCCTACTCCCCTTCCTCACTATCTTTGTCCCCTACTCCCCCTTCCTCACTCCTTCTTGTCTTTGTCCCCTACTCCCCCTTCCCTCACTCCTTCTCTATCTTTGTCCCCTACTCCCCTTCCTCACTCCTTCTCTATCTTTGTCCCCTACTCCCCTTCCTTCACTCCTTCTCTATCTTTGTCCCCTACTCCCCCTTCCCTCCTTCTCTATCTTTGTCCCCTACTCCCCCTTCCCTCACTCCTTCTCTATCTTTGTCCCCTACTCCCCCTTCCCTCACTCCTTCTCTATCTTTGTCCCCTACTCCCCCTTCCCTCACTCCTTCTCTATCTTTGTCCCCTACTCCCCTTCCTTCCCTCACTTTGTCCTTCTCTATCCTCTCTCTTTGTCCCCTACTCCCCCTTCCTTCACTCCTTCTGTCTTTGTCCCCTACTACCCCTTCCTTCACTCCTTCTCTATCTTTGTCCCCTACTCCCCCTTCTCCTCACTCCTTCTCTCTTTGTCCCCTTCCCCCTTCCTTCACTCCTTCTCTATCTTTGTCCCCTACTCCCCCTTCCTTCACTCCTTCTCTATCTTTGTCCCCTACTCCCCCTTCCTTCACTCCTTCTCTATCTTTGTCCCCTACTCCCCCTTCCCTCACTCCTTCTCTATCTTTGTCCCCTACTCCCCCTTCCCTCACTCCTTCTCTATCTTTGTCCCCTACTCCCCCTTCCTTCACTCCTTCTCTATCTTTGTCCCCTACTCCCCCTCCCCTTCCTCACTCCTTCTCTATCTTTGTCCCCTACTCCCCCTTCCCTCACTCCTTCTCTATCTTTGTCCCCTACTCCCCTTCCTCACTCCTACTTTCCCCTCACTTTGTCCCCTACTCCTTCACTCCTTCTCTATCTTTGTCCCCTACTCCCCTTCCCTCACTCCTTCTCTATCTTTGTCCCCTACTCCCCTTCCCTCACTCCTTCTCTATCTTTCACTCCTTCTCTACCCCCCTTCCCTCACTCCTTCTCTATCTTTGTCCCCTACTCCCCCTTCCTCACTCCTTCTCTATCTTTGTCCCCTACTCCCCCTTCCTTCACTCCTTCTCTATCTTTGTCCCCTACTCCCCTTCCCTCACTCCTTCTCTCTTTGTCCCCTACTCCCCCTTCCCTCACTCCTTCTCTATCTTTGTCCCCTACTCCCCCTTCCCTCACTCCTTCTCTATCTTTGTCCCCTACTCCCCCTTCCTTCATCTTTGTCCTTCTCTCATCTTTGTCCCCTACTCCCCCTTCCTCACTCATCTCCCCTTCTCTATCTTTGTCCCCTACTCCCCTTCCCTCACTCCTTCTCTATCTTTGTCCCCTACTCCCCCCTTACTCCTTTGTCCCCTACTCCCCTTCCCTCACTCCTTTGTCCCCCTACTCCCCCTTCCCTCCCCCTTCCTTCTCTATCTTTGTCCCCTACTCCCCCTTCCCTCACTCCTTCTCTATCTTTGTCCCCTACTCCCCCTTCCCTCACTCCTTCTACTCTTTGTCCCCTACTCCCCTTCCTTCACTCCTTCTCTATCTTTGTCCCCTACTCCCCCTTCCCTCACTCTTCTCTATCTTTGTCTATCTACTCCTTCTATCTTTGTCCCCTACTTCCCTTCACTCACTCCTTCTCTATCTTTGTCCCCTACTCCTTCCCTCACTCCTTCTCTATCTTTGTCCCCTACTCCCCTTCCTCACTCCTTTGTCCCCTACTCCCCTTCCTTCACTCCTTCTCTATCTTTGTCCCCTACTCCCCCTTCCTCACTCCTTCTCTATCTTTGTCCCCTACTCCCCTTCTCTCACTCCTTCTCTATCTTTGTCCCCTACTCCCCCTTCCTCACTCCTTCTCTTATCTTTGTCCCCTACTCCCCTTCCCTCACTCCTTTCTATCTTTGTCCCCTACTCCCCTTCCCTCACTCCTTCTCTATCTTTGTCCCCTACTCCCCTTCCCTTCCCTCATCTCCTTCTTCCCTCTTTGTCCCCTACTCCCCCCTTCCCTCACTCCTTCTCTATCTTTGTCCCCTACTCCCCCTTCCTTCACTCCTTCTCTATCTTTGTCCCCTACTCCCCCTTCCCTCACTCCTTCTCTATCTTTGTCCCCTACTCCCCCTTCCTTCACTCCTTCTCTATCTTTGTCCCCTACTCCCCCTTCCCTCACTCCTTCTCTATCTTTGTCCCCTACTCCCCCTTCTCTCACTCCTTCTCTATCTTTGTCCCCTACTCCCCTTCCTTCACTCCTTTGTCCCCTACTCCCCTTCCCTCACTCCTTCTCTATCTTTGTCCCCTACTCCTTCTCCCCCTTCCTTCACTACTCCCTTCCCTTATCTTTGTCCCCTACTCCCCCTCACTCCTTTGTCCCCTACTCCCCCTTCCTTCACTCCTTCTCTATCTTTGTCCCCTACTCCCCCTCCCCTCCCCCTCACTCCTTCTCTATCTTTGTCCCCTACTCCCCTTCCTTCACTCCTTCTCTATCTTTGTCCCCTACTCCCCCTTCCCTCACTCCTTCTCTCTATCTTTGTCCCCTACTCCCCCTTCCCTCACTCCTTCTCTATCTTTGTCCCCTACTCCCCCTTCCTTCACTCCTTCTCTCTCTTTGTCCCCTACTCCCCCTTCCCTCACTCCTTCTCTCTCTTTGTCCCCTACTACCCCTTCCTTCACTCCTTCTCTCTCTTTGTCCCCTACTCCCCCTTCCCTCACTCCTTCTCTGTCTTTGTCCCCTACTCCCCCTTCCCTCACTCCTTCTCTATCTTTGTCCCCTACTCCCCCTTCCTTCACTCCTTCTCTATCTTTGTCCCCCACTCCTCCTTCCCTCACTCCTTCTCTATCTTTGTCCCCTACTCCCCCTCCCCTCACTCCTTCTCTATCTTTGTCCCCTACTCCCCATTCCTTCACTCCTTTGTCCCTACTCCCCTTCCCTCCTCCTTCTCTATTTTTGTCCCCTACTCCCCCTTCCTTCAGTCCTTCTCTATCTTTGTCCCCTACTCCCCCTTCCTTCACTCCTTCTCTATCTTTGTCCCCTACTCCCCCTTCCCTCACTCCTGCTCTCTCTTTGTCCCCTACTCCAACTTCCTTAACTCCTTTGTCCCTTACTCCCCCTTCCCTCACTCCTTCTCTATCTTTGGCCCCTACTCCCCCTTCCCTCACTCCTTCTCTATCTTTGTCCCCTACTCACCCTTCTCTCACTCCTTCTCTATCTTTGTCCCCTACTCCCCCTTCCTTCACTCCTTCTCTCTCTTTGTCCCCTACTCCCCCTTCCCTCACTCCTTCTCTATCTTTGTCCCCTTTGTCCCCTACTCCCCCTTCCTTCACTCCTTCTCTATCTTTGTCCCCTACTCCCCTTCCTTCACTCCTTCTCTATCTTTGTCCCCTACTCCCCCTTCCTTCACTCCTTCTCTATCTTTGTCCCCTACTCCCCTTCCCTCACTCCTTCTCTCTCTTTGTCCCCTACTCCCCTTCCTCTCACTCCTTTGTCCCCTACTCCCCCTTCCCTTCACTCCTTCTCTATCTTTGTCCCCTACTCCCCCTTCCCTCACTCCTTCTCTATCTTTGTCCCCTACTTTGTCCCCCTTCCTTCACTCCTTCTCTATCTTTGTCCCCTACTCCCCTTCCTTCCTCCTTCTCTATCTTTGTCCCCTACTCCCTTCCTTCTCTATCTTTGTCCCCTACTCCCCTTCCCTCACTCCTTCTCTATCTTTGTCCCCTACTCCCCCTTCCCTCACTCCTTCTCTATCTTTGTCCCCTACTCCCCCTTCCTTCACTCCTTCTCTATCTTTGTCCCCTACTCCCCCTTCCCTCACTCCTTCTCTATCTTTGTCCCCTACTCCCCCTTCCTTCACTCCTTCTCTATCTTTGTCCCCTACTCCCCTTCCCTTCTCTCTTTGTCCCCTACTCCCCCTTCCTCACTCTTTGTCCCCTACTCCCTTCCTTCCCTCATCTTTGTCCCCTACTCCCCTTCCCTCACTCCTTCTCTATCTTTGTCCCCTATCTCCCCCTTCCCTCACTCCTTCTCTATCTTTGTCCCCTACTCCCCCTTCTTCCTCCTTCTCATCTTTGTCCCCTACTCCCCTTCCTTCACTCCTTCTCTATCTTTGTCCCCTACTCCCCCCTTTCACCTTCTCTATCTCCCCTTCTTCTCATCTTTGTCCCCTACTCCCCCTTCCCTCACTCCTTCTCTATCTTTGTCCCCTACTCCCCCTTCCTTCACTCCTTCTCTATCTTTGTCCCCTACCCCTTCCTCACTCCTTCCTTTGTCCCCACTCCCTTCCTTCCTTCCTTTGTCTATCTTTGTCCCCTACTCCCCCTTCCTTCACTCCTTCTCTATCTTTGTCCCCTACTCCCCTTCCCTCACTCCTTCTCCAGCTTTGTCCCCTACTCCCCCTTCCTTCACTCCTTTGTCCCCTACTCCCCCTTCCTTCACTCCTTCTCTATCTTTGTCCCCTACTCCCCCTTCCTCACTCCTTCTCTATCTTTGTCCCCTACTCCCCCTTCCTTCACTCCTTCTCTATCTTTGTCCCCTACTCCCCCTTCCCTCACTCCTTCTCTATCTTTGTCCCCTACTCCCCCTTCCTTCACTCCTTCTCTATCTTTGTCCCCTACTCCCCTTCCCTCACTCCTTCTCTATCTTTGTCCCCTACTCCCCCTTCCTTCACTCCTTCTCTATCTTTGTCCCCTACTCCCCTTCCCTCACTCCTTCTCTATCTTTGTCCCCTACTCCCCCTTCCTTCTCCCCACTCCTTCTCTATCTTTGTCCCCCTACACCCCTTCCTCACTCCTTCTCTTTCTTTGTCCCCTACTCCCCTTCCCTCACTCCTTCTCTATCTTTGTCCCCTACTCCCCCTTCCTTCACTCCTTCTCTATCTTTGTCCCCTACTCCCCCTTCCCTCACTCCTTCTCTATCTTTGTCCCCTACTCCCCCTTCCCTCACTCCTTCTCTATCTTTGTCCCCTACTCCCCATTCCTTCACTCCTTTGTCCCCTACTCCCCCTTCCCCCACTCCTTCTCTATTTTTGTCCCCTACTCCCCCTTCCTTCAGTCCTTCTCTATCTTTGTCCCCTACTCCCCCTTCCTTCACTCCTTCTCTATCTTTGTCCCCTACTCCCCCTTCCCTCACTCCTTCTCTATCTTTGTCCCCTACTCCCCTTCCTTCACTCCTTTTGTCCCCTACTCCCCCTTCCTTCACTCCTTCTCTATTTTTGTCCCCTACTCCCCTTCCTTCACTCCTTCTCTATCTTTGTCCCCTACTCCCCCTTCCTTCACTCCTTCTCTATCTTTGTCCCCTACTCCCCTCCCTCACTCCTGCTCTCTCTTTGTCCCCTACTCCCCCTTCCTCACTCCTTCTCTGTCTTTGTCCCTACTCCCCCTTCCCTCACTCCTTCTCTACTCCTTCTCTTTGGCCCCTTGTCCCCTACTCCCCTTCCCTCACTCCTTCTCTATCTTTGTCCCCTACTCCCCCTTCCCTCACTCCTTCTCTATCTTTGTCCCCTACTCCCCCTTCCCTCACTCCTTCTCTATCTTTGTCCCCTACTCCCCCTTCCCTCACTCCTTCTCTATCTTTGTCCCCTCCTCCCCTTCCTCACTCCTTCTCTATCTTTGTCCCCTACTCCCCTTCCTCACTCCTTCTTATCTTTGTCCCCTACTCCCCCTTCCTTCACTCCTTCTCTATCTTTGTCCCCTACTCCCCCTTCCTTCACTCCTTCTCTATCTTTGTCCCCTACTCCCCCTTCCCTCACTCCTTCTCTATCTTTGTCCCCTACTCCCCCTTCCTTCACTCCTTTGTCCCCTACTCCCCCTTCCCTCACTCCTTCTCTATCTTTGTCCCCTACTCCCCCTTCCCTCACTCCTTCTCTATCTTTGTCCCCTACTCCCCCTTCCCTCACTCCTTCTCTATCTTTGTCCCCTACTCCCCCTTCCCTCACTCCTTCTCTATCTTTGTCCCCCTACTCCCCTTCCTTCACTCCTCTATCTTTGTCCCCTACTCCCCTTCCTCCCTTGTCACTCCTTCTCACTCCTTTGTCCCCTACTCCCCCTTCCCTCACTCCTTCTCTATCTTTGTCCCCTACTCCCCCTTCCCTCACTCCTTCTCTATCTTTGTCCCCTACTCCCCTTCCCTTCTCTCTCTTTGTCCCCTACTCCCCTTCCCTCACTCCTTCTCTATCTTTGTCCCCTACTCCCCCTTCCCTCACTCCTTCTCTATCTTTGTCCCCTACTCCCCCTTCCTTCACTCCTTTGTCCCCTACTCCCCCTTCCCTCACTCCTTCTCTATCTTTGTCCCCTACTCCCTTCCACCTCACTCCTCTCTATCTCCCCCTACTCCCCTACTCCCTTCCCTCACTCCTTCTCTATCTTTGTCCCCTACTCCCCTTCCCTCACTCCTTCTCTATCTTTGTCCCCTACTCCCCCTTCCCTCACTCCCTTCTCTATCTTTGTCCCCTACTCCCCCTTCCTCCTCCTTTGTCCCCCTCCCCCTTCCTCACTCCTTCTCTATCTTTGTCCCCTACTCCCACTTCCCTCACTCCTTCTCCAGCTTTGTCCCCTACTCCCCTTCCTTCACTCCTTCTCTATCTTTGTCCCCTACTCCCCCTCCCTCACTCCTTCTCTATCTTTTTCCCCTACTCCCCCTTCCCTCACTCCTTCTCTATCTTTGTCCCCTACTCCCCCTTCCCTCACTCCTTCTCTATCTTTGTCCCCTACTCCCCTTCCTCACTCCTTCTCTATCTTTGTCCCCTACTCCCCCTTCCCTTCACTCCTTTGTCCCCTACTCCCCTTCCCTCACCCTTCTCTCTCTTTGTCCCCTACTCCCCCTTCCCTCTCTATCTTTGTCCCCTACCTTCCCTCACTCCTTCTCTATCTTTGTCACTCCTTCTCTATCTTTGTCCCCTACTCCCCTTCCCTCACTCCTTCTCTATCTTTGTCCCCTACTCCCCTTCCCTCACTCCTTCTCTATCTTTGTCCCCCCCTCCCTTCCTTCCTACTCTTTGTCCCCTACTCCCCTTCCTCACTCCTTCTCTATCTTTGTCCCCTACTCCCCCTTCCCTCACTCCTTCTCTATCTTTGTCCCCTACTCCCCCTTCCCTCACTCCTTCTCTATCTTTGTCCCCTACTCCCCTTCCCTCACTCCTTCTCTATCTTTGTCCCCTACTCCCCTTCCTTCACTCCTTCTCTATCTTTGTCCCCTACTCCCCCTTCCCCTCACTCCTTCTCTATCTTTGTCCCCTACTCCCCTTCCTCACTCCTTCTCTATCTTTGTCCCCTACTCCCCCTTCCTTCACTCCTTCCTTTGTCCCCTACTCCCCCTTCCTCACTCCTTCTCTATCTTTGTCCCCTACTCCCCCTTCCCTCACTCCTTCTCTATCTTTGTCCCCTACTCCCCTTCCCTCACTCCTTCTCTATCTTTGTCCCCTACTCCCCCTTCCTTCACTCCTTCTCTATCTTTGTCCCCTACTCCCCCTTCCCTCACTCCTTCTCTATCTTTGTCCTTCCTTACTCCTTTGTCCCCTACTCCCCTTCCCTCACTCCTTCTCTATCTTTGTCCCCTACTCCCCCTTCCTTCACTCCTTCTCTATCTTTGTCCCCTACTCCCCCCTTCCTTCTCTCCTTTGTCCCCTACTCCCCCTTCCCTCACTCCTTCTCTATCTTTGTCCCCTACTCCCCTTCCTCACTCCTTCTCTATCTTTGTCCCCTACTCCCCCTTCCCCTCCTTTGTCCCCTACTCCCCCTTCCTTACTCCTTTGTCCCCTACTCCCCCTTCCTTCTCTATCTTTGTCCCCTACTCCCCATCCCTTCCTTCTCTATCTTTGTCCCCTACTCCTTCCCTCACCCCTTCTCTATCTTTGTCCCCTACTCCCCCTTCCCTCACTCCTTCTCTATCTTTGTCCCCTACTCCCCCTTCCTTCACTCCTTTGTCCCCTACTCCCCCTTCCCTCACTCCTTCTCTATCTTTGTCCCCTACTCCCCCTTCCTTCACTCCTTCTCTATCTTTGTCCCCTACTCCCCCTTCCCTCACTCCTTCTCTATCTTTGTCCCCTACTCCCCCCCTCACTCCTTCTCTATCTTTGTCCCCTACTCCCCTTCCCTCACTCCTTCTCTATCTTTGTCCCCTACTCCCCCTTCCCTCACTCCTTCTCTATCTTTGTCCCCTACTCCCCTTCCTTCACTCCCTCTTTGTCCCCTACTCCCCTTCCTCACTCCTTCTCTATCTTTGTCCCCTACTCCCCCTTCCCTCACTCCTTCTCTATCTTTGTCCCCTACTCCCCCTTCCTTTCCTTCCTATCTTTGTCCCCTACTCCCCTTCCCTCACTCCTTCTCTATCTTTGTCCCCTACTCCCCTTCCTTCACTCCTCTTTGTCCCCTACTCCCCCTTCCCTCACTCCTTCTCTATCTTTGTCCCCTACTCCCCTTCCCTCACTCCTTCTCTATCTTTGTCCCCTACTCCCCTTCCTTCACTCCTTTGTCCCCTACTCCCCTTCCCCCTTCCCTCACTCCTTCTCTATCTTTGTCCCCTACTCCCCCCACTCCTCTCCTTCACTCCTTCTTGTCTTTGTCCCCCTACTCCCCCTTCCCTCACTCCTTCTCTATCTTTGTCCCCTACTCCCCCTTCCCTCCTTCTCCTTTGTCCCCTACTCCCCTTCCTCACCCCTTCTCTATCTTTGTCCCCTACTCCCCCTTCCCTCACCCCTTCTCTATCTTTGTCCCCTACTCCCCCTTCCTTCACTCCTTTGTCCCCTACTCCCCCTTCCCTCACTCCTTCTCTATCTTTGTCCCCTACTCCCCTTCCCTCACTCCTTCTCTATCTTTGTCCCCTACTCCCCCTTCCTTCACTCCTTTGTCCCCTACTCCCCCTTCCCTCACTCCTTCTCTATCTTTGTCCCCTACTCCCCTTCCCTCACTCCTTCTCTATCTTTGTCCCCTACTCCCCCTTCCTTCACTCCTTTGTCCCCTACTCCCCTTCCCTCACTCCTTCTCTATCTTTGTCCCCTACTCCCCTTCCTTCACTCCTTCTCTATCTTTGTCCCCTACTCCCCCTTCCTCACTCCTTTGTCCCCTACTCCCCCTTCCCTCACTCCTTCTCTATCTTTGTCCCCTACTCCCCCTTCCCTCACTCCTTCTCTATCTTTGTCCCCTACTCCCCCTTTCCTTCCTCTATCTTTGTCCCCTACTCCCCCTTCCCTCACTCCTTCTCTATCTTTGTCCCCTACTCCCCCTTCCTCACTCCTTCTCTATCTTTGTCCCCTACTCCCCTTCCTCACTCCTTCTCTATCTTTGTCCCCTACTCCCCCTTCCTTCACTCCTTCTCTATCTTTGTCCCCTACTCCCCCTTCCTTCACCCCTTCTCTATCTTTGTCCCCTACTCCCCCTTCCCTCCTTCCTCTTTGTCCCCTACTCCCCCTTCCTTCACTCCTTCTCTATCTTTGTCCCCTACTCCCCCTTCCTTCACTCTTCTCTATCTTTGTCCCCTACTCCCCCTTCCCTCTTTATCTTTGTCCCCTACTCCCCTCCTTCACTCTTTGTCCCCTATTCCCCCTTCCTTCACTCCTTCTCTATCTTTGTCCCCTACTCCCCTTCCCTCACTCCTTCTCTATCTTTGTCCCCTATTCCCCCTTCCTTCACTCCTTCTCTATCTTTGTCCCCTACTCCCCTTCCCTCACCCCTTCTCTATCTTTGTCCCCTAGTCCCCCTTCCCTCACTCCTTCTCTATCTTTGTCCGCTACTCCCCCTTTCCTCACTCCTTCGTCCCCTACTCCCCCTTCCCTCACTCCTTCGTCCCCTACCTCCCCTTCCCTCTCTCCTTTGTCCCCTACTCCCCCTTCCCTCACTCCTTCGTCCCCTACCTCCCCTTCCCTCTCTCCTTCTCTCACTCTGTCTCTCCGGGTATCAGCCTGTTAGATCTGGGTGATTTCACTTTCAATCAACCAATCACCACCAACGTAGGATTCCAGAAGCATAAACTCACACTTCTCATTGGTCCGGTGGCTGGATGCTATATATGCTAACAACCACTCAAACTCCCTCCGTGTTTTTCACATCGTGAGCCAGAATGATAGCAATACTCAGCACCATGTTGTATAAGTATCCCAAAGTGGCAATACAACGCTTTCATCTCAGAGACAAATAGGAGGTGTACACTCTGTGGAAAGGGTTCTGCATAGAACCCAGAAGGGTTCTACCTGGAACTAAAAGTGTTCTGTCTGGAACCAAAATCGGTACTTCAAAGGGTTCTCCTATTGGGACAGCCAAAGTACCTTTTTAGGTTCTAGATACTACCTTTTTCTTTCTAAGAGTGCAGTGGTAGTAGTAGTAAGCATGCCTATGCCACTGGTGCAGCTGGCTGCAGTTTGACACGGGGCTGATGTCCTCAAGAAAGATCTTGGCTTTGTCCAGCTGCAGATACAATGGCTGAAACTGAAGAAATGGGCTGAAACTGGAGAAATGGGCTGAAACTGGAGAAATGGGCTGAAACTGGAGAAATGGGCTGAAACTGGAGAAATGGGCTGAAACTGGAGAAATGGGCTGAAACTGAAGAAATGGGCTGAAACTGGAGAAATGGGCTGAAACTGGAGAAATGGGCTGAAACTGGAGAAATGGGCTGAAACTGGAGAAATGGGCTGAAACTGGAGAAATGGGCTGAAACTGGAGAAATGGGCTGAAACTGAAGAAATGGGCTAAAACTGGAGAAATGGGCTGAAACTGGAGAAATGGGCCAGTGTTGGGACCTCAAGGGGGGAAAAATGATTGGTTGAATTTCTGGTGCCAGTCCGTTGCTGGCTGTAGCCATATTTATAGTGTTGAAAGAACACGGACTGTAAATACTGCATACTGTAGGTGAGAAGACCTAGAAGATATCTATGGCTCATACTGTAGGTGAGAAGACCTAGAAGATATCTATGGCTCATACTGTAGGTGAGAAGACCTAGAAGATATCTATGGCTCATACTGTAGGTGAGAAGACCTAGAAGATATCTATGGCTCATACTGTAGGTGAGAAGACCTAGAAGATATCTATGGCTCATACTGTAGTTGAGAAGACCTAGAAGATATCTATGGCTCATACTGTATAAGTGTGTCAAACGTCCTCATGATGACAAGCAATGCTTTTTAATGAAGGGACATAGAGACAAAAAAGGATATGAACAAGATGTTACAATTTATTTAACTGTACATATGTATTAATGGACAACTCTAGTTGTTATCATAACATTTTAATGGCAGAATCAGGGTAAAGCTAACATATGGTTTCTAGAGAACTAGGAGGAATTATGGATTTACATGTTAATCATTTAGCAGACGCTCTTATCCAGAGCATTTTACAGGATCAATTAGGGTTAAGGGCTTTGCTCAAGAGCACGTCAACAGATTTTTCAACTAGTCAGCTCGGGGTTCCAAACCAGCGTCTTTTTAGTTACTGGCCCAAGGCTCTAACCGCTAGGCTACCTACCTAGGCTACATGCCTAGGCTACCTGCCTAGGCTACCTGCTTAGGCTACCTGCCTAGGCTACCTGCCTAGGCTACCTGCCTAGGCTACCTACCTAGGCTACCTGCCTAGGCTACCTACCTAGGCTACCTGCCTAGGCTACCTGCATAGGCTACCTGCCTTGGCTACCTGCCTAGGCTACCTACCTAGGCTACCTACCTAGGCTACCTACCTAGGCTACCTCAAAACTCTTATTGAAATTCCATATACACTGGAATACACCACACCTTCATTTTGAGTATGATTTTCCCCCTATCACTGATATACTCCGGATTAGGGTGTCTCAGTAATATGAATCGTAGAGTTTCCCAATTCGACCATAAGCAGAATTAGCATATTCCTCTCTAGAAGCCTGGAAAGAAACCTGCTCTTGCAAAATGTATATATCTGGGTGTCAATGGTTGATTCAACATGGTGAGATTCACCATGATATACATTGAGGCAACAACAAATGATAGTAAGATGACGGGAGGGACCTACATGCTGGAGGGACAGTGCTGCATGTTTATCCCCATGGGATCTGGCCTGGAACCAAACAGGACTAATAGTCCTTGGCTTGCAGTTCTCGTTCAGTGCACCAACCTGTTTCTGATAAGTGCAGGTCGTTTGATTACGTCGACTATAATTAGCGACCGAGGGGAAGGGGGCATGTAGGTTGTGTGTGTAATGTGTTTGGACTGTGTCGTAGCCGTCCCGATCTGGTCGTTTCACAAGCAAAACGCTGTTTGGAAGGGAGGTAATCAGTGCACCTAATGGCTATCATCTGGTTCGGGGAGACTTCTAAACAAAACAGCTAACATCAGTGACTAATATAATCAGAGGGTGAACTTCAACCAGTTCAGAATGACAGTAGATGTACTGTAAGTGTAAAAATGTACATATTGTAATTTATAAATAAGTTTAGAAGATGGAGTTGAGCGATAGAGAGAGAGACAGAAAGAGACAGAGAGAGAAAGAGAGAGAAAGAGAGACAGAGACGGACAGAGAGAGAGACAGAAAGAGAGAGACAGAGAGAGAGACAGACAGAGACAGAGAGACAGACAGACAGAGATACAAACAGAGAAAGACAGAAAGACAGAAAGAGAGACAGAGAGAAAGAGAGAGAGAGAGAGAGAGAGAGAGACAGAGGCAGAGAGAGAGAGAGAAAGAGAGAGCGAGAGAGAGAGACAGAAAGAGAGACAGAAAGAGAGACAGAGAGAAACAGAGAGAGAGAGAGAGAGAGAGACAGAAAGAGAGACAGAGAGAGACAGACAGAGATACAAACAGAGAAAGACAGAAAGACAGAAAGAGAGACAGAGAGAGAGAGAGAGAGAGAGAGAGAGACAGAGAGAGAGACAGAGGCAGAGACAGAGAGAGAAAGAGAGACAGAGAGCGAGAGAGAAAGAGAGAGAGAGGCAGAGAGACAGACAGACAGAGATACAAACAGAGAAAGACAGAAAGACAGAAAGAGAGACAGAGGAAAGAGAGAGAGAGAGAGAGAGAGAGAGAGAGAGAGAGAGAGAGAGAGAGAGAGAGAGACAGAAAGAGAGACAGAGAGCGAGAGAGAGAGAGAGAGAGAGAGAGAGAGACAGAGGCAGAGAGACAGAGAGAGAGATTAATGTGTGTTCTCTCTGGGCAGGCTCCAAATGAACTGGAACATGCTACAGACGTGTGTGTGTGTGCATCCGTGCCTACGTCCATCCGTGCGTGCCTGCACACATGTGTCTGTGGTCTGTGTGTGGGCACTTCCTCTCCATTGCAAGTTACGTTCTCAGCTTCTGGCTTCAGCTTCTGTCCTCAGCTTCCTTCAAACTGACTGCCGTTTTGATGTGATTTCATAGTGATTGGCTGCGAAACAAGAGGCTAGGTCTTTCGCCCGATTAACAGGGTGAAAATGTCGATTTAACACTACAATGGATTTAAAGTGTGTTTCAGTTTTTTTTTAGGGCCACAGTACGTGCTTTATCCCTCATCTCCCCACTTCCTGCTGACAAGCAGGTTCAATGGGCCAATCTGGAAGTAGGTTGATAAAAAACATAACAGAAAGGTAACGTAGCTCGCTGAGGATAAAATAACACATTTAAAGACAGACATGGATGCACAGTAACGCAAGTTTTGTCCGACATCTTTCTAGCTTACTCCTCACAACGGGACGACTTACCAGAAGCAGATTAAGCCTAAACATGTTTAATGGATATTTTCCCTGTGAAATCGCATTGTAGTCCAGTGGTGTGGGCTACACGACTTTTGCGTTTTTAAAATGGTCACACCTATATTGATCAAAGACCACACCTCGCAACACACATCAAAACTGGATCAAACGTACCTGAAAGGCTCTTGAAGAACTTTGTGCAGCGTTTTGGGGAAACTTGTCTTTCAGTAAAAACCGTCACGCAACGTAGCATACATTGAGCTGAATGTACCACAGGACTAAACTAACATTGAGCTAAATGCACCACAGGAACACACTAACATTGAGCTGAATGCACCACAGGACTAAACTAACATTGAGCTGAATGTACCACAGGACTAAACTAACATTGAGCTGAATGCACCACAGGAACACACTAACATTGAGCTGAATGCACCACAGGACTAAACTAACATTGAGCTGAATGTACCACAGGACTAAACTAACATTGAGCTGAATGTACCACAGGACTAAACTAACATTGAGCTGAATGCACCACAGGACTAAACTAACATTGAGCTGAATGTACCACAGGACTAAACTAACATTGAGCTGAATGCACCACAGGACTAAACTAACATTGAGCTGAATGTACCACAGGACTAAACTAACATTGAGCTGAATGCACCGCAGGACTAAGCTAACATTGAGCTGAATGCACCACAGGACTTAATCCAGGTCTAGGAAACGGGTCCTAAATGTACTAACCATACTACACACTGTTTAGAACAGATCCCCCCCCAGTTCATCAGTGACAGTGCGTTGACAGTGCGTTGACAGTGCGTTGACAGTGCGGATCAAACATTTTAAATAATGAACAGCGGATCCCGTTGTGACCAAGGTCTCTTTTTCAAGTGAGCCCTACACAACATCATATAAATTCCCTATAAATATGATACCAACGCAATAAAACCTTACAATATTCAAAGCAATTTAAGAAAAGTAGCTGACAAAATTATGAAAAACAAACACATTTCTCAGTAAAACAGTCATAGTTAATGTGCTATCTATTACTGCACACCTTTGTGGTCTTTTGAAGTGGATGAGTCTCTCAGTCAGTCTAACTGGCACTTTATTCTCTACAGTGCACTACTTTCTTTTATGGGCCCTGGTCGAAAGTAGTGCACTACTTTCTTTTATGGGCCCTGGTCGAAAGTAGTGCACTACTTTCTTTTATGGGCCCTGGTCAAAAGTAGTGCACTACTTTCTTTTATGGGTCCTGGTCAAAAGTAGTGCACTACTTTCTTTTATGGGCCCTGGTCAAAAGTAGTGCACTACTGTCTTTTATGGGCCCTGGTCAAAAGTAGTGCACTACTTTCTTTTATGGGCCCTGGTCAAAAGTAGTGCACTACTTTCTTTTATGGGCCCTGGTCAACAGAAGTGCACTACGTAGGCAATAGGTGCTATTTTGGTACACAGTCAATCAGTATTACATGGTGCTGCAGTGTTTTCTAAAAGCCATTAAACTAAAACTAGTTTTATATGTATTTCTACACTACGAGGTTGGAATAATACTGTGAAATTGTGAAATTGATGATAACTGTCACGCCCATGCTATTCTCTTTTGCTAGTCTTCCCGGTTTTGACCCCTGCCTGTCTCTAGACTACTTTCCCGCCTGCTTGATCATCCTGCCTGCCCCGACCTTGAATCTGCCTGCCCCGACCTTGAATCTGCCTGCCCTTCTGTACCTATTGGACTCTGAACTGGTTTTGACCTTTTGCCTGTACATGACCATTCTCTTACCTAACCCCCTTTTTGGATTAATAAACATTGTAAAACTCCATCCATCTGCCTCCTGTGTCTGCATCTGAGTCTCGCCTTGTGCCTTGATAGATAATACCCTTTTAGTGTAAGAGCTGTTTGAAACGACCGTCCGAAATGTCAGCCTGTTTTGGTGGGATGGAGTTTTGGCCTGCCTGGTGACTTCACTTGGCAGTAAATTAGTTAATAGACCAATAAGAAAGAAAGTTACAAACCTCTCCGCCAGTAACAGCTAGTTTTCAGTTTTCCCCTCCCCACTCAGACCACTCCCAGACAGTCCTAGTAAAATTCTTGAGTGCGAAATTGCTCCTTGCTAAAAAAGCTATTTGTTTCTTATTGACCATTTTAATTGAAAACAATCACAGTAAGGTACTTAATTGTTACCCAGGAATGATTTAAAAAGAGCTTTTCCTCCACACATGGTAAACTACAGTTACATCTCTAGGATGATTCATGTACTGATATAGGAGTACGATGGGGGAAAGCACATTTACATGGGAAATGGCATCTTCGCTGTAGACTGGATTATACATGTAATCAACATTATGCAGAAGGGTTTAGAAAGACCATTGTCAAGGGCGCTCTGTGTATTTATCCCAATAGGTCTATGTGTGGATGCCTGTTCTTAAGTAGGTACAATGGCTCAGGCGAGTGGGTGGATGCCTATGAATGCAAAAACCAATCAACAAGGGTAATGGAAATTATTTTACACCTCCTCAAAAATGCAAAACTGGGCGGGGAGTTATCATTTCCGCCTGGTTATCGAAAAATGCCACCAAGAGACACTCACACAGAGCCATTTGAAACCACTCCACTCTCTGCTCATGCTGCACTCTCAGAAGCATTGTCGTTCCTTCACCTTTGTTCCTTATCATCCGGAGACACACACTGACGGATCCAGGAGGCACAGGGACCCTGTCACGCCATCAGGCCTGCAGACGTCACCATGACCACATTTCCACTGTTCTGTGTGTCACTGCAAGGCACCGTGGGAGTGATTTATGTCCCTTGGGTGGGTGGGGGTACCCCTTGCTGGATATGTTTATAGTCACTGTCCCGAGGGGGGGGGGGGATTTCTGTCAGTCATCTGATGATTTATTCGTTTGCAGTTCAATAGAAAGGCAAGACTTATCATGGAGCGCTGATTCCAGCATCTCCATTGTACCACGTTCAAAACAGAGGTAGTGTAAACAGTGTAAACAGAAAGCAATTCCATTGTGCACCAATAGGTCCCGTGTGACTCCGTTGGTAGAGCATGGCATCACCAAGGGTTGTGGGTTTGATTTGATTTGTAAATAGCTCTGGATAAGAGTGTCTCCTTAATTCACTCTAATATAAATTCTATTCATCTTCAGTGGATTGCAAACAACTCTTTTGACTTCAACCTCCTGACACATTTAGAGTCGAACGGGGCAATGCTTTGGATTTATAGCAGTGGCTTCACTATCATTCATTCTTGCTCATCCCAGATTGGCAGCCATTTAAAGGTTAATTGCAGCAGCTAATTTGCTCTCTCTCTCCCTTTAATTAACGAGGGCCCTATCCTAAGACGACGTAATCGGGTTGGCCCGAAGCCAAATTCCCCTTTTGCTACCTTGGCGATAGTGTTTCACTTCATAAGGGCATGGGACAAGTCTGTGCAGTTTGTCCACGGGGACAAAGTCAGTTAACAAGTCACATAAGTTGCATGGACTCACAATGTGTGAAATAATAGTGTTTAATTAACATGATTTTTGAATGACTACCTCATCTCTGTACCCCACACATATAATTATC
The DNA here is from genome assembly GCF_034236695.1 of Oncorhynchus nerka. Taxonomy (NCBI): domain Eukaryota; kingdom Metazoa; phylum Chordata; class Actinopteri; order Salmoniformes; family Salmonidae; genus Oncorhynchus; species Oncorhynchus nerka. The sequence goes on from NC_088420.1 coordinate 8,380,686, forward strand.
TTTAAGGTCCCTCAGTCAAGCAGGGAATTTCAAACACAGATTGAACCACAACAACCAGGGAGGTTTTCCAATGCCTCACAAAGAAGAACACCTATTGGTAGATGGATTTTAAAAGAATAGACATTGAATATCCGTTTGAGGATGGTGAAGTTATTAATTACACTTTGGATGGTGCATCAATACACCCAGTCACTACAAAGATTTTTATTTTTATTTATTTCACATTTATTTAACCAGGTAGGCTAGTTGAGAACAAGTTCTCATTTGCAACTGCGACCTGGCCAAGATAAAGCATAGGAGTGTGAACAGACAACACAGAGTTACACATGGAGTAAACAATTAACAAGTCAATAACACAGTAGAAAAAAAGGGGCAGTCTATATACAATGTGTGCAAAAGGCATGAGGAGGTAGGCGAATAATTACAATTTTGCAGATTAACACTGGAGTGATAAATGATCAGATGGTCATGTACAGGTAGAGATATTGGTGTGCAAAAGAGCAGAAAAGTAAATAAATAAAAAACAGTATAAAAACAGTATGGGAATGAGGTAGGTGAAAATGGGTGGGCTATTTACCAATAGACTATGTACAGCTGCAGCGATCGGTTAGCTGCTCGGATAGCTGATGTTTGATGTTGGTGAGGGAGATAAAAGTCTCCAACTTCAGCGATTTTTGCAGTTCGTTCCAGTCACAGGCAGCAGAGTACTGGAACGAAAGACGGCCAAATGAGGTGTTGGCTTTAGGGATGATCAGTAAGATACACCTGCTGGAGCGCGTGCTACGGATGGGTGTTGCCATCGTGACCAGTGAACTGAGATAAGGCGGAGCTTTACCTAGCATGGACTTGTAGATGACCTGGAGCCAGTGGGTCTGGCGACGAATATGTAGCGAGGGCCAGCCGACTAGAGCATACAAGTCGCAGTGGTGGGTGGTATAAGGTGCTTTAGTGACAAAACGGATGGCACTGTGATAGACTGCATCCAGTTTGCTGAGTAGAGTGTTGGAAGCCATTTTGTAGATGACAACGCCAAAGTCGAGGATCGGTAGGATAGTCAGTTTTACTAGGGTAAGCTTGGCGGCGTGAGTGAAGGAGGCTTTGTTGCGGAATAGAAAGCCGACTCTTGATTTGATTTTCGATTGGAGATGTTTGATGTGAGTCTGGAAGGAGAGTTTGCAGTCTAGCCAGACACCTAGGTACTTATAGATGTCCACATATTCAAGGTCGGAACCATCCAGGGTGGTGATGCTAGTCGGGCATGCGGGTGCAGGCAGCGATCGGTTGAAAAGCATGCATTTGGTTTTACTAGCGTTTAAGAGCAGTTGGAGGCCACGGAAGGAGTGCTGTATGGCATTGAAGCTCGTTTGGAGGTTAGATAGCACAGTGTCCAATGACGGGCCGAAAGTATATAGAATGGTGTCGTCTGCGTAGAGGTGGATCAGGGAATCGCCCGCAGCAAGAGCAACATCATTGATATATACAGAGAAAAGAGTCGGCCCGAGAATTGAACCCTGTGGCACCCCATAGAGACTGCCAGAGGACCGGACAGCATGCCCTCCGATTTGACACACTGAACTCTGTCTGCAAAGTAATTGGTGAACCAGGCAAGGCAGTCATCCGAAAAACCGAGGCTATTGAGTCTGCCGATAAGAATATGGTGATTGACAGAGTCGAAAGCCTTGGCAAGGTCGATGAAGACGGCTGCACAGTACTGTCTTTTATCGATGGCGGTTATGATATCGTTTAGTACCTTGAGTGTGGCTGAGGTGCACCCGTGACCGGCTCGGAAACCAGATTGCACAGCGGAGAAGGTACGGTGGGATTCGAGATGGTCAGTGACCTGTTTGTTGACTTGGCTTTCGAAGACCTTAGATAGGCAGGGCAGGATGGATATAGGTCTATAACAGTTTGGGTCCAGGGTGTCTCCCCCTTTGAAGAGGGGGATGACTGCGGCAGCTTTCCAATCCTTGGGGATCTCAGACGATATGAAAGAGAGGTTGAACAGGCTGGTAATAGGGGTTGCGACAATGGCGGCAGATAGTTTCAGAAATAGAGGGTCCAGATTGTCAAGCCCAGCTGATTTGTACGGGTCCAGGTTTTGCAGCTCTTGTTGATACAGACGTCCTTCCTAAGTCAGTTGACGGAAAGGTAGGAACCCGCTCAGGGATTTCACCACGAGGCCAAATGGTGACTTTAAAACAGTTACAGAGTTTAATGGCTGTGATAGGAGAAAACTGAGGATGGATCAACAACATCGTAGTTACTCTACAATACTAACCCAATTGTCAGAGTGTAAAGAAGAAAGCCTGTACAGAATAAATGTATTCCAGAACGTGCATCCTGTTTGCAACAAGGCACTTAAGTATACCGAACAAAGGGCCACATGTACCGTTTATTTCAATTACATTTTCACGTTTTCAAAATTAAATTTAGAATTAAATGTTTAAACATATAATCTACCTGCAGTGAAGCCGCTCAACATTTACATTACTTTCAGTCATCTAGCAGACACTCCCATCCAGAGAGACCCACAGCATAAACTAGGGTCAAGTGTAAACATGTAAAGTGTTGGTCCCATGTTTCATGAGCTGAAATAAAAGATCCCAGAAATATTTCATATATAGAGACAAAAAAAAAAAATATATTCTCTCAAATTTTGTGCACAAATTAGTTTACATCCCTGTCAATGAACATTTCAACTTTGCCAAGACAATCCATCCAGCTGACAAGTTTTGTAGCATATCAAGAAGCTGATTAAACAGCATGACCATTACATATGTGCACCTTGTGCTGGGGACAATAAAATGCCACTCTAAAATGTGCAGATTTGTCACACAACACAATGCCACAGATGTCTCAAGTTTTGAGGGAGCATGCAATTGGCATGCTGACTTCAGGAATGTCAACCATGGCTGTTGCCAGGGAAATGAATGTTCAATTTTCTACCATAAGCCCCCTACAACATCGTTTTAGAGAATTTGGCAGTACGTCCAACCGGCCTCAAAACTGCAGACCACCTGTAACCACTCAAACCAGGACCTCCACATCCGTCTTCTTCACCTGTAGGATCGTCTGAGAGGGGGTGCTGATGAGCATTTCGGTCTGTAATAAATTCATTTTGTGGGGAAAAACCCACTCTGATTGGCTGGACTTGGCTCCACAGTAGGTGGGCCTGGCTCCGAAGTTGGTGGGCCTATGCCCTCCCAGGCCCACCGATGGCTGCACTCCTGTCCAATCATGTAGAATCCATGGTTTAGGGCCTAATGAATTTATTTCAATGGATTCATTTCCTTATATGAACTGTAACTCAGTAAAATCGTTGAAATGATTGCATGTTGCGTTTATATTTTTCAGTATAATACTGCAAACAATGTGGCAAAGCAGTTCACTTTTTGTCCTGAATATAAAGTTTTATGTTTGGGGCAAATCCAATACAACACATTACTGAGTACCGCTCTCCATCATTTATAGCAGAGTGGTGGCTGCATCATGTGTTATGTGTATGCTCATAATCTGGGGAGTTTTTCAGGATAAAAAGAAACAGAATGGAGCTAAACACAGTTAAAATCATAGGGGAAAACCTGGTTCAGTCTACTTTCCAGCAGACACTGGGAGATTAATTCACCTTTCAGCAGGACAATAACCTAAAACACAAGGCCAAATATACACTGGTATTGCTTACTAAGATGACATTGAATGTTCCTGAGTGGCCTAGTTACAGTTTTGACTTAAATTGGCTTGGAAATCTATGGCAAGACTTGAAAATGGCTGTCTACCAATGATCAAAAACCAATTTGACAGAGCTTGAATCATTCTTTCAAGAATAATGTGCTAATATTGTACAATCCATATGTGCAAAGCTCTTAGATCCAGATAGACAAAAGACAGAAAACTGTAATAGCTGTTAAAGGTGATTCTAACATGTATTGACTCAGGGGTGTGAATACTTATGTAAATGAGATATTTATGTATTTAATTTTCAATAAATTAGGAAAACAAATCAAGAATCATTATGGGTTATTGTGTGTAAATGGGTAAGAACAAAATAATCAATTTAATCTGTTTTGAATTCATATTTTTGGGGAGTAAGTCAAGGGGTACAAATATTTTCTAAAGCCACTGTATGTATAATATTTATTAATTGTAATGATAGCATTTGATAGCATGATAGCAGAAATCCACAGGCCTTTGAAACAAAAATCATTAAATAATCATGTCTCTGTCACTAACAAATGCCGTCAGGCGTGATAACTCTACAATTCACTGGAAAAGAAAAGGCAGAGATTAGGCTTTACACTTTGCAGTGTTAAAACACCCCATAAATGATTTAATATAACACTACAGGTGTTGCATATTCATTATTCTACAGTAGAGCTAAGCAAAACACCCCATAAATGATTTAATATAACACTACAGGTGTTGCATATTCATTATTCTACAGTAGAGCTAAGCAAAACACCCCATAAATGATTTAATATAACACTACAGGTGTTGCATATTCATTATTCTACAGTAGAGCTAAGCAAACACCCCATAAATTATTTAATATAGCACTACAGGTGTTGCATATTCATTATTCTACAGTAGAGCTAAGCAAACACCCCATAAATGATTTAATATAACACTACAGGTGTTGCATATTCATTATTCTACAGTAGAGCTAAGCAAAACACCCCATAAATGAGGTGCAAAACACCCCATAAATGCATTATTAAGCATAAATGATTTAATAAAACACCATACAATCAAGTTAAACCTTTAACTCTGGAAGTGTTATTTTAACACGAGTACATTGGGACTCATATGTTCACAGAAAATAGTACACATTTAACACTTTTCAGAATGAACTTTACACCATTGATTTTGCTGTGTGCTTAAAGGATGTATAGTCCTAGGCCCGTGTTGTTGTGTAGGTGGAGTTGTGAGACAATTAGCATATATTCCTCCACATGTGGAACTGCATAAAAATTCTTTTTTTATTTTTGTTTTAAAACCATTTTGAAATGTTGATCCCAATGTCACACATTGGCCCGATTATTTATAGAAAGACCCATATACCCAATCTCCCGGAAACATAAGATCTTTCTGAATATATGTATAGGAATTAGTGCAACCTAAACCCATGTTTGGGTGCCAAGATTTTACCCCTCTGAGCGTTCGGAGGCAAATATTCTTGGCATGTCATGAGTCGTCTTCCTCTTTAGAAAATGTACAGGGAGAGAACAAAACATGCCTTCATTTTTTTTATACATATATGGATTCACTTTAAGGGAGGGATGATTTTATGAAGCTTGACAATCGCGACTGTTATGACTGTCAGTAAAAGGCCGTCGGTGATGAAGAGAGTGAAAATACACACTGGTTATTTTGTGTAGCATATCAACACCCCCTATGGCCCCTGTGGCCTGCATTAGGATAAAGGGAGGCAGGAGGCCTTGCTTCATTCAGGATAACTCAAATGTCTCTATATAGTTAAGCCTCTGCTAACCGACTGGATCAAATGAAAGGATGACCATGAACAGCGATATCCTTCTACTGTATATGTACATATGATATCATTTCTACTATCTATGAGCTTTTCAGCACGAAGTCTGCCATATGTTATCTATCGTATAACACAATCATAAATACACTGGCCCTGCTGTGAATGTGGCTGTGATACATCACAACGGTGGGCATTCAATGGTTCTCAGCAGATTCTGCACGATTGTTTTTCAAATCACGGCATCGTTTTCCTCCAGAGCGTTCGTAGAGTTTAAATCATCGTTAGAATCTTCTTAGATCATCGTTAGAACCTTCTTAGATTATCGTTAGAACCTTCTTAGATTATCGTTAGAACCTTCTTAGATCATCGTTAGAACCTTCTTAGATCATCTTTAGAACCTTCTTAGATCAAGGTTAGAATCTTCTTAAGATTTATCTTCAGTGGCCAATTTCTTTCCCCCAGAGCCTTCGTTAGTAACCTGGCTCTTAAAAACTGTTGCACATTTACAAATGTATTTGCAATTGTTACAAAGAGGTGAAGGATATAATCCTAATTCAAATGAAAACTGAGATGACTGCATTAAAATAAACTTAGGCTACTTCAATTAAATTGAAATCTATTTCATGTTCAATCAACTGAGTTAGATTTTGCAACTAGGCTACTGTGTGTCATTTTTACCTTAATTGTATCTTTATTTAACTAAGTCAGTTAAAGAACAAATTCTTATTTTCAATGACGGCATAGGAACAGTGGGTTAACTGCCTTGTTCAGGGGGGCAGAACGACAGATTTATACCTTGTCAGCTCGGGGATTTAATCTTGTTACCTTTCGGGTTACAAGTCCAACACTCTAACCAACACTCTAACCAACACTCGAGCGCAGCGTTGCTTTTCTTTGGATCCTATCAGTATCGACACATGATCTAACCATGCACATGATCTAACCATGCACATGATCTAACCATGCACATGATCTAACCATGCACATGGTCTAACCATGCACATGATCTAACCATGCACATGATCTAACCATGCACATGGTCTAACCATGCACATGATCTAACCATGCACATGATCTAACCATGCACATGGTCTAACCATGCACTCAGCGAACGTTCTCTCTACGTGCTTGTTTGGGAAACCCTCTTTAAAAGAAAGTTGGCTCGTAAATAACGATACATCTGGTACTATCATCGTAATGCTTAAGTTACATCGCAACTGGGAAACGAGGCCCAGGACTGTTTTACAAATCAAGGCAGGGACAGCAATAGTTAGCATCACAAAATGGAAAAGGGTTCTATTTTAAAATAGAACATGGCTTGTTTTTTTCTCTCTTGCAGGGATCCAATGAGGGCAATCAAACAAATGCATGGTGAAGGTTGGAATGTATGAGGCACAGGTCTGTTTTTTCATTAAACCATTTCTCGGTGACTCAATAGCTCATCAGACGGTTTAGTTCGGTGGAGGGATCAAAGTCTTCACTTTTTCTGCTACGATTTAGAAGAACCATTCAAGTCTGTCTTAAGCTATGCAAAAGGGAATGTAACAAAGTCTCAGAGACATGAGTTGAAAAATGAAATCAACGAAACATAGGTAGGAGGAGTTGCATTCCAACTGCGTGTACCTGATTATCCAAATACCCATGATCTTACTCATAAGCCTTCTAAGAAAAACCAAAATGGGTTCTGTGAAAGTTCCCAGAACATTCGATAGATCGTTTTCTCATAACACATAAACGGTCCAGTTGTGCTGATAATTAATTATACAATTGCACAACTTTTCCAGAGCGTTTGCTCTCACATTTTTGTTGTGGCAATATCGTATAAAAACATTACTGGTACAATGTATTATTACCTCAGCTGGAAACCTAATGAGAACGTTTGGGGAATGTTCAGTGATGGTTGTTATAGATGTTGTGCACAACATTTTAATAAATGTTAGGAGAACATTTCAAGGATATATATATATATATAATTATTTATTTTCTGAAAAAGAAAACATTTTGTTATCAAAAACATGTTATTATCCTATTGTTACATAAAACCCTAATTAGGACTTAATGGGAATCTTAGCTAATGTTCCGGGAATGTTCCCGGTTTGCTGGGTTAACATCAACCAAAAAACAAAAAGCTATGACATTTCACTACTTTGTTATTGCTGGTTAAGCGTCTACACATAATGATTGATCTGTCATCAGCTATTGTGGTGACCTCTTCCTAAAATTCATTTTGAGCAATTCCTTGTACTTGTAAATTATCCCACAAGCTTCAGTTCTGACCTCAACTCTTAAAGTGGAACTGAAACCGTTTTTTTAAAAACACAGTTAATCATAATATTGGTGTAAAATATCAAATTTGCAGTTTATACTTCAAAACCAACTTCATAAAAGTTTTTAAAAATAGATTTTTTTTTTTACTGAAAATTCCATTCCCGTAGAGTAAGGCATTGTTGGCAGAATTAAATGGATGCAGTCAATGTATGATTAATAAAATTAACCATTACATCTCCAGGTAGTCTAATATACACTGAGTGTGCAAAACATAACATAGATTTGACAAGGTGAATCCAGGTGAAAGCTATGACCCCTTATTGATGTCACCTGTTAAATCCACTTCAATCTGTGTAGATGAAGGGGAGGATTTCTAAGCATTGAGACAATTGAGACATGGATTGTGTATCTGTGTGTCATTCAGTAACATGGTTTGTGTCTGTGTGTCATTCAGTAACATGGTTTGTGTCTGTTTGTCATTCAGTAACATGGTTTGTGTCTGTTTGTCATTCAGTAACATGGTTTGTGTATGTGTGCCATTCAGTAAACATGGTTTGTGTCTGTGTGTCATTCAGTAACATGGTTTGTGTATGTGTGCCATTCATAGGGTGAACGGGAGACACAAAAGATTGAAGTGCCTTTGAACAGGGTATGGTTTGTGTTTGTCAAGAACTGCGTAGCTGCTGGGCTTTTCCCATTGAACTGTTTCCCGTGTGTATCAAGAATGGTTCACCACCCAAAGGACATCCAGCCAACTTGACACAACTGTGGGAAACATTGGAGTCAACATGGGCCAGTATCCCTGTGGAAAGCTATCGACACCTTGTAAAGTCCATGCCCCATGGAAATTAGGCTTTTCTGAGGGCAAAAGAAGGTGCAACTCAATATTAGGAATGTTTTGTACACTTAGTTTATATTGCTATCAGGTTGTAAATCCCAGCTAGTTTATTTTTCACTGCCTCCAGCCATTCAGGTGATGCAGTATTGGGAATGTCAACACAATATATCTATTCAGTACGTGACTAAGGCAATAGCTTATCTATTTATGTAGGTCGACTTATTTTGGAAGCCAGCTAAGCCACTTATAGCTAACTAGATCTTAAAATGACACACAGCCTTGTACCAAATATACTAACCCAAGATATATCATTGGGAAAGGGGGATACCTAGTCAGTTGTCCAATTGAAATGTCTCTTCCGCATTTAACCTCTGAACCAGAGAGGTGCGGGGGTGGGGGGGTCTGCCTTAATTGACATCCTACATCTTCGGCGCCCGGGGAACAGTTGGTTAACTGCATAGCTCAGGGGCAGAACAACAGATTTTTACATTGTCAGCTCTGGGATTCGATCCAACAACCATCCGGTTACTGGCCCAATGCTCTAATTGGCGTCATTTCCAATGGGTACAAATGAAGAACAGGCAAGTGTATGTGAGGTGGGCAGAGCCAAGCACAAAGTAGTGAGATCATATTCACAGTTACATTTTGAATGTCAACTACATGCTGAAAAAGTTTCAGAGGGTTTATCTTAATCTGTCTCTGTCTAACATCGTTGTTGTTGTTGTTGTTGTTGTGCTTAGAGAACTGAGGGAGAGGTAGTCTGCCTATTGATTGTTTGACCAACAGGACTGTAAAGTTCCCAAACGTAAGACTACCACAGTATTTTATATATTTGCAGAAAACAGTTTTTTTGTGACTTTTGCTGCTCCTTTCTAAACAATGATCTGAACAAAGTTGTTCACGTTCGTTGATGGAATGAGGAGACCAAGCTGCAGCGTGGTCGGCCAACATCTTACATTTATTTCAAATGAACACCCAAAAACAAACAAAATACAAAACGAACGTAAAGTTCTACAGGGCTATACAGCAACTAACAAAAAACAAGACCCCACAATCTAAGGTGGGAAAAAGGGCTGCCTAAGTATGATCCCCAATCAGAGACAACGATAAACAGCTGCCTCTGATTGGGAACCATACTAGGCCAAAAAAAAGAAATCGAAACATAGATTTGCCCAGCCACGTCACACCCTGACCTAACCAAATAGAGAATAAAAAAGGCTCTAAGGTCAGGGCGTGACAGCTGCCTGTAAACACAGTCCAGTGCAGTGCAACATCAAAATGAATGACAAATGCCAGTATGACATTTGTGTAATGTCCAGGACTGGACAAGACTGACATGTCTTTATCATTTTTTATTCACAGTGTCTATTATTCCCGAGGATGTATTTGAACAGATTTTAATAAGATTTAATGGTGCTAAATCTGTGTCAGTTCCTCCATAAATGCTCTTCCAACAATTGGCGTTGTTCGCTGGCCTCCTACATATTCGTCCTTACAATGGTCTACACGCCATTGAAATCCATGAACCTGTCTGCACAAGCTTTGTATAACATGACTAATGGCAACCCAATTCTGATACTTGTTCCACTAATTGGTCTTTTGACCAATCACGTTAAATCTTTTCACGTTATCTTTTTTTTTTCCAGAGCTGATCTGATTGGTCAGCCTAAACGCAGCCATAGAGTGGAGGAACTGAAATCACAAAGGGATACACTTAAAAGGTGGGGAGCACTTAACCAGGGCACAGTTTCCTTTGCTATCATCATCTATACAGATGTGACAGTGGAGGCTTCCAGGATATGGGGGTCTTAAATTAGCAAGCAAAAATATATTGTCGATCCACCTCCCTATGTAGCCTTGCTTGCCTTTAATACGGGTAGTGGTCATTAGGGCATACAATGGGCAAAGTTTAAAATGTTTTTAAAAGTTAAATAAAAACGTGCGTTTCTTATTGAACAAATTCATGTAGTCCCTCCCTGTTTGAATCTCTTTTCTCTCCCAATTGATCCCTAATGAACAAAGCCCTGAAGTTAGGCTGTGTTTGGGGAACTGTTTGTGTGGTATCATCCCTGGCACTGTACCATGTTTACTATCAGAAGAGGGCATGGATTGCTCACTAAGATCTGTTGTCCCAGCTAGCACATTTGGTTCCTTGGAACAGGCCGGGGGGGGGGGGGGGGGTTTGTGGGAATGAAGCCATACATTTCCTGACCTGTAAAACCGAACGTTTGTTAAACATTCAGAGGAGAAGTGAACATTTAGCCTGTTCTAGGAATTTCTATTTTTAGGTTGCATGGAAGTTCTGGGAATGTTTTATACTCTGGTTCCTTGAACGTTTTCCTAGGAGGTTTTATTAACGTTCTGAGAACAGAAATTATAGGTTATATGAAGGTAATTAAAATTAATTCTGAGAAGATTCTCTTAATATTGTGCAAATTGGTATGGTTATTATTGAACATTTTCTTAACACTCTAAGAATAAAATGTAAAGGTTATTTGACGGCTTTTGAGTAACGTCCTTAGAACATTCACTGAATGTTTCAATATGACATTTAATAACACTGCTAGCTTATTCAAACTTTTTTTTTTTACTCCAAGCACCGATAGGACACATGTAAATACATTTTCTTAGGCATTAATCATGCGAACACCTTAAAAAAACTTTTTTTTTGTGACACAGCATTTGTGAGATTCAAACCAATTATTTTCTGTTCTCAATCCATGGAATTATTCTGAACAAAAATATTAACTCAACATGCAACAATTTCAAAGATTTTACTGAATCACAGTTCATATAAGGAAATCGGTCAATTTAAATAAATAAATAATGTCCTAATCTATGAATTTCACATGACTGGGAATACAGATATGCATCTGTTGGTCACAGATACGTAAAAAAAGTAGGGGCATGGACCAGAAAACCCGTCAGTATCTGGAAGCTGAAAATGTTCCAGTTCATCCCTGGCCTGCATACTCATCAGACATCTCACCCATTGAGCATGTGTGGGATGCTCTGGATCAACGTGTACGACACCGTGTCCCAGTTCATCCCTGGCCTGCATACTCATCAGACATCTCACTCATTGAGCATGTGTGGGATGCTCTGGATCAACGTGTACGACACTGTGTTCCAGTTCCCGCCAATATCCAGAAACTTCGCACAGCCATTGAAGAGGAGTGGGACAACATTCCACAGGCCTGATCAGGCAAATGGTGGTCACACCAGATACTGACTGGTTTTCTGATCCGGAAAGTTGTGGGAAGGTTGTATACAAAATGGCCATAGGACAACCACGCTCTCACCAAGCTCTCAAAACGTTATGTGCTAGCTGGGGTTGTTGTATTAATGAAGGTTAATGGACACAGCTAGCAGGATGTTCTGTATGCAAGCCTCAAGGGCATGTCAGGTACTGTTACCCTGATATGCTGTGCTGTGGGAATCTATTTACTTCAATTATTAGGGCATGCACATATTTTTTTATCTTTTTTGTCTTCATTTTGCTATCGTAGTGAAAATGAGCTTTTCTTGTTGAAAATTAGCATTGCATAGTATCAACAACAGTAGAAAAGTGCAGTTTGTCCTTGTCATTGATGTGGTCTATGATAAATTCATACCTTTAAAGGGAAGAGGCCACTTTTTTTTCCTTCCTAATTTTACTATTCGATTGAGCAGGTTAAGACACGTTCATAACTGCTGTTACACTTGTATGCAAAGTCAACAGTGGAACAATGCTTATCTCGGCATCTCCGAGACTCTTTAATCTGTCGGCTTTATAAATGATTGTCTGTAATCAAGTAAGGATTAATTCCACAGTCCTCAATCTATATGCACCAGCAGGTTGTCAGGTGCCACTTAAATGGGTTTAGCGTGATTGGGTACATCACGTTCAGTTATTCTCGTATACAATATGGCCTTTGTTCTCCTGTTTTGCTTTCTCTTGCTTAATGTTTTGCACAGGAAGTCTTGTCACGTCTGAGGAATTAGGTCATCGTCTGTATTGTCTGTAATCGATTCATAATTAAATAACCGTAATCACTTAAACACGTGACTAAAATACCAGAGCTCTGGGTCTAGCAAATTAGACTAAATTATACTAACTAAAAAAATGGAGGAAACATCTGCAAAACTATATATTTATTTACCTTTTGATGCACAAACATTTGCCCATTGCTATTAGAACACTATTATTGGTCTGTTGACGTGGAGATGAGCTGATGCAGTCAAGCAAAATGGACGACAGGATGTCTGTTCTCTTTTCCCACCTCGGCTGCTTTCTCAATGCCCATATTGCCTTGTGATGTGGTACTGTCTGATGCAGTACTGTCTGATGTTAACCCAAGAAAGCACAACTTGTCCTCGAAACGTTGTCATTATTCTGCGTCTGGTTAAATCACTATGGGACATTCCTTTTTTCTTTGGTACGTTCTTCTGCCCTATACCTGATGAGTTGAATGTGCATTTAAAAAAATATATATATTATACTGTCTGATGTTCTCACAGTCCATTGGCATTCGATGTTGTTGTCGCTGACGCAATGCACAGTGGGTAATTCAATGTTAATGTTGACACCCTCACCGCATCTTAGAATGTGACAAGTCAAATACTGTCCAGATACTGTTGTTGCTTTTCAGTCCGTCTTCATTGAAGTCTTGCTGCACAGATGATCAGATCTCACAATGCTTGGAGAAGTGTGAAACCACATTTATCACGTAGCTTGACTGTTATGAAGACTGATTCAAAGCAACCCTCTTGGGGCCTCAGGGGAACTGTTGCCAAGAGGAGAGGAGAGATTCTCTACAGGTTCTCCTTTTAGCTCTGACTCCCTGGCCTCTTCAGGGGTTCTCCTCCAAGCCCAGCCTTTCGACCGAGGAGGGATTCTCCAGGGGTTTTTCTCCAAGCCCTGCCTACCTGCTCTCTCCCCCGAGGAGGGATTCTCCAGGGGTTTTTCTCCAAGCCCTGCCTCCCGTCTTCTCCACCAAGGAAACACACCCCATGACCCTGAGAAGAAGGCACCAGGAACTCCGCAGTCGTTACCATGGAGCCAGTTTCCAGCGCTTGAGTGGAAAATGAGGCCTTTTTTTAATGAAACTGAGACCACACAAGAGCCCCATAGGTATTAAACTTTCCCACTAAAAATTTATTGTGTTATTTTTGTTGAAGATCTCGATGCCAGGGCCAATTTGGCCCCTAAAAATAGAGCCGGTGTAGTTGCTCTAACATGGGGTTCTCACCATAAAACCACTCCCTGAAGCGATAGGTGCCAGGCAGGTAAAGAGGGGCGAGATCCCGAGGATATTCCACTGAGCCGGGTTTCCCACAGTTCAGGAAGTGGAGAACCCAGGGGGTGTGTCTACGCTACTCTGCCGTTTGGCTGGCAACACTTTAACCAAGCAACAAGCCACAGGGGTCTCCATGTTCAACAGATCTGGAGCACATTTCAAATGACATCATTCTTCCTACTTCTACCCCCTTTTTTTTCTCGCTCAGAATGATTAAGAGTTCAGGCAAAGTTTTGCCTTTGTGAGATTTTATTAGAGGTCTCCCAGAGGTTCCGAAAGCAACTGTCACTCTGACAGGGATTTGCAGAGGGGATATCCTGAATGACGGCTAGCTAGCCCGTCTTGGGAAATGACACAAAAGATTCACTCCTGTTGAGTGCTCAGAGTGGGGATATTTTTGTCTATGGGCTAACTGCTCATCCCAGCTGTTAATGAGGGGAAAACACTGGGAAATCACCTGTCCCCTCTTGGCGATGGGAAGATAACAGGGTAACCCATGCAAGAGCGAACAAATGGGAGATGTCAGACTTCACAGGGGAGTTTCACAGGCAATGTCACCTCCCTAAGGAAGGAAATCCTTGACTGGCATGGACATTCAAAACAGGAGATGAGGTCTCCCCTTCCACCTAACTCTGGTTAATTATTGGACATACTCTATTAAAGGATGTGCCTTTAATTGAGAACGTCGCTTTAAATTCTCTTAAAATGTTAATGCAAAAAGTTAATGCAAAAAGTGAATAACATTTATAGATATAATTCCTCTCATCATTGGATTCCCTGTTTACCAAGATCAGCAATTCACCTTTTCACTCTAATTGGTATCAGTGCAACAGGACTGTGTTAGCCTGCTAAGCTAAAGTCTAGGCATTAGATCAGGGAGTTAACGTCAGTCCTCAGGCAAGGATTTCATTACACAAGTACGGCTCAAAACACTGTGCTCCCTTACCGTCCACTCAACAATTTAACACCAATCTTCCACCATCTCAAGATTGACTTAATGAAAGAGGGAGAAGAAGTTGAATGAAAAGCAGCTTTTCCAAAGCCACAGTCACTAATGCAGAAATAATGATTTAGTTTCCCAGGGCGGAAGCCCTTTGTTGTTGGCAGTAAAGGTGGAAATCTGGAGGGTGTGATTGTTGTGGTGAACAACAAGGCGCTGGTACGGGCAGGGGCGTCATTTCAGCTCCACCTAGGGTATGGCAAAGTGACAAAGGGGAGGGGGGTTATGAAATTGTAAAATGCAGTTTGGAGAACACCAAAAACAAGTTAACTTGAACTCAAGCTATTATCACATTGGTTACATAGCTCCATTCTCCTCAGTCGATAGGGGAATTTCTATAAACACGTAATACTCCTGTAATCAGTTTCTGCTTTGACAGTACCAGGGATGCAATGAGTTTTAGTGTGATTAAATGACACAGTACCAGGGATGCAATGAGTTTTAGCATGAGTAAATGACACAGTACCAGGGATGCAATGAGTTTTAGCGTGATTAAATGACACAGTACCAGGGATGCAATGAGTTTTAGCGTGATTAAATGACACAGTACCAGGGATGCAATGAGTTTTAGCGTGATTAAATGATACAGTACCAGGGATGCAATGAGTTTTAGTGTGATTAAATGATACAGTACCAGGGATACAATGAGTTTTAGCGTGATTAAATGACACAGTACCAGGGATGCAATGAGTTTTAGCGTGAGTAAATGATACAGTACCAGGGATGCAATGAGTTTTAGCGTGATTAAATGATACAGTACCAGGGATGCAATGAGTTTTAGCGTGATTAAATGATACAGTACCAGGGATGCAATGAGTTTTAGCGTGATTAAATGACACAGTACCAGGGATGCAATGAGTTTTAGCGTGATTAAATGATACAGTACCAGGGATGCAATGAGTTTTAGCGTGATTAAATGATACAGTACCAGGGATGCAATGAGTTTTAGCGTGATTAAATGATACAGTACCAGGGATACAATGAGTTTTAGCGTGATTAAATGACACAGTACCAGGGATGCAATGAGTTTTAGCGTGATTAAATGATACAGTACCAGGGATACAATGAGTTTTAGCATGTTTAAATGTTACCAACAAATTTCATTGTGTTTAAATTGGGTTGCAGGGTAGCCTAGTGGTTAGAGTGTTGGACTAGTAACCGGAAGGTTGCAAGTTCAAACCCCTGAGCTGTCAATGTACAAATCTGTTGTTCTGCCCCTGAACAGGCAGTTAACCCACTGTTCCTAGGCCATCATTGAAAATAAGAATTTGTTCTTAACTGACTTGACTGGATAAATAAATAAAAATGATAGGTAACCAGGGATACCATGAGTTTCAGTGTGTTTAAAGGATAAAGAGGAATGTGATGTCAGAAAGTTGGTCATCTTGACATGAGAAACTCAATTTGTCTATACAGGATCTTAATTTCATCACTCTTTGTTTGCTGAGATTTTTTTCTACAAATGCTAACTCTTGGTGTCACGCCCTGACCTTAGAGATCCTTTTTATGTCTCTATTTTGGTTTGGTCAGGGTGTGATTTGGGGTGGGTATTCTATGTTCTATTATTTGTATTTCTATGTTTTGGTCGGGTAGGGTTCTCGATCAGGGACAGCTGTCTATCATTGTCTCTGATTGAGAACCATACTTAGGTAGCCCTTTTTCACACCTGTCTGTGTGGGAAGTTGACTTTGTTTAGGGCACATAGCGTTTAGCTTCACGGTTTGTTTTTGTAGTGTTTATTGTTTTGTTCGGCATCTTTTTTTTTCCAAATAAAAAGAGAAATGTACGCTCACCAAGCTGCACCTTGGTCCTCTTCCTTTAAAACGGCCGTGACATGTAGTGTATTAGAGGTTTTCAAATGACTTCTAAAAGTTTGCCATTTCACTTTAAAATGACAGTCTTGATTTGCCCTCACGACCCATGTGAAACACACTGCCCCTTTCAACCTGATTGCCCTGCAGCCCTGTCAATCAAACTTCAAGCCTCCAATCAGGGTGATTGGTATCACTCCATGGGCTTCTGAGGAGGAATGGAGTTGGAAGAGGAGGAAGAGGTTTGAAGAGAATGAGGAAAGCAGAGGTTGCGTTTTTAATTGGAGCGAGATGGTGACAAAAATGGATATTGAAGGTGAAGGTGATTGGTGTCAAATCAAACAGAGTGACCCATGCACCAGACCGAGTTCTGGAGGTGAAATGGAAGTGAATGAGGGCAAGTTAAGTGAGGTGGAAGGTGTGGTGAATAGCTCGGAAACCAAGCCTGGCATCAATGGACATGATAAAAAATAATCTGGTCCAGTAGGAGGGACATTGTTGGAGAAAGTGGAACCTGGCCTTTTGGCTGATCCATTTGTGGTGTCGGGGGGGGGGGGGGTGTTTGGTGCAGTTGAATCAGTGAAGGTAAATTGTAGTGGACTTGTGATATTTGTGTGTTCTTCAGACCAGCTTGGATCAAGATCTGTATCTTGCTTTGCTCTTAGGAACAGGGCACAATGTAATGTAGTGATTTCTGGGGTAGCGTTACGTGTGGAGGTGGAGCAATTGAAATGGAAAATTCCTGGTGTTTATAATGCCCGCCATTTGGTGCAACGCAGACCCGGTGGTGAGCGTGGCGAAACAGAGGAGTCACTGTCCGTTCTTTTTGAGTTTTTAGTCGGTCTTAACCCAACAATGTCATGTTAGGATATATTAGTTATCCTTTTAGAGCTTTTGTGCTGAATACACTGCGCTGTTTCAGGTGTAACGTTTATGGTCATGTAGCAGCAGTTTGTAGGAGGGAGATTCCAAGATATGGCAAGTGTGCAGGAGGGCATGAGATAGAGGATTGTGTCGTTTTGGTGGATAAAGTTGTGTGTGTCAACTATAGGGGTGCCTATGTTCCTGGGGATCGGAAGTGTCCGGTGAGAGAGAAGTAAGTTGAGGTGGCCAGGGACAGAGTAGTGCAGAAGGTGTCGTATGCTGAGGCAATGAAGATAGGAGATGAGGATAAGTTTAAGGGCGTGGGATTCTGAGAGGATCCCTGTGAATAGTAGATCTGTGCCAGTGCATAGGGTGCTAGGCCAACGAGTTATATATGCTTCAGTAAGGTTGGCTTCTTACAGTTCATAGCAGTGGTTATAACTGTACAGAAGAAATTGAACATAAATAACAGAACATATATATTGTGGTGGCAGCTGCAGAGATGTATTTGGGTATATCAGATTTGACTTCAGAAGAGTTACAGGGTGTGTTGAGTGTTGGTGTCCTGTCCACCCTGGCCATGCAGGAGTATATAACGTCAGAGTATTTTGTATTTATTATGCATCTCCATTTGCTGCTGCTAAAACAGCAGCTACTCTCCCTGAGGTCCAGCAATATTAAGGCAGTTTATACAAATATTAAAACATTACAATACATTCACAGATTTCAACAACACACTGTGTGCCCTCAGGCCCCTACTCCACCACTACCACAGATCTACATGACTAAATCCATGTGTGTAGATATAGTGCGTATGTTATCGTGTGTGTGTATGCATGTCTGTGCCAATGTTTGTTGCTTCACAGTCCCCGCTGTTTCATAAGGTGTATTTTTTATCTGTTTTTTAAATCTAATGTTACTGCTTGCTTCAGTTACTTGATGTGGAATAGAGTTCCATGTAGTCATGGCTCTATGTAGTAATGTGTGCCTCCCATAGTCTGTTCTGGACTTGGGGAATGTGAAGAGACCTCTTGTGGCATGTCTTGTGGGGTATGCATGGGTGTCCGAGCTGTGTGCCAGTAGTTTAGACAGACAGCTCGGTGCATTCAAAATGTCAATACCTCTCATAAATAAAATTAGTGATGGAGGGATTTTATTTTGAAAAATGAGCGTGAGCGACAACATTGCGTCAGTGGTCAGGTGGTGGCTCTCAGAGTGATTTGTGCGTAATAGACAAAGGCGGCCATTGTTCCTCTCGCTCCTACTGCATTTAACATTTAACATTTAAGTCATTTAGCAGACGCTCTTATCCAGAGCGACTTACAAATTGGTGCATTCACCTTATGACATCCAGTGGAACAGTAGTGCATCTAAATCTTTTAAGGGGGGTGAGAGGGATTACTTTATCCTATCCTAGGTATTCTTATAGAGGTGGGGTTTCAGGTGTCTCCGGAAGGTGGTGATTGACTCCGCTGTCCTGGCGTCGTGAGGGAGTTTGTTCCACCATTGGGGGGCCAGAGCAGCGAACAGTTTTGACTGGGCTGAGCGGGAACTGTACTTCCTCAGTGGTAGGGAGGCGAGCAGGCCAGAGGTGGATGAACGCAGTGTCCTTGTTTGGGTGTAGGGCCTGATCAGAGCCTGGAGGTACTGAGGTGCCGTTCCCCTCACAGCTCCGTAGGCAAGCACCATGGTCTTGTAGCGGATGCGAGCTTCAACTGGAAGCCAGTGGAGAGAGCGGAGGAGCGGGGTGACGTGAGAGAACTTGGGAAGGTTGAACACCAGACGGGCTGCGGCGTTCTGGATGAGTTGTAGGGGTTTAATGGCACAGGCAGGGAGCCCAGCCAACAGCGAGTTGCAGTAATCCAGACGGGAGATGACGAGTGCCTGGATTAGGACCTGCGCCGCTTCCTGTGTGAGGCAGGGTCGTACTCTGCGGATGTTGTAGAGCATGAACCTACAGGAACGGGCCACCGCCTTGATGTTAGTTGAGAACGACAGGGTGTTGTCCAGGATCACGCCAAGGTTCTTAGCGCTCTGGGAGGAGGACACAATGGAGTTGTCAACCGTGATGGCGAGATCATGGAACGGGCAGTCCTTCCCGGGAGGAAGAGCAGCTCCGTCTTGCCGAGGTTCAGCTTGAGGTGGTGATCCGTCATCCACACTGATATGTCTGCCAGACATGCAGAGATGCGATTCGCCACCTGATCATCAGAAGGGGGAAAGGAGAAGATTAATTGTGTGTCGTCTGCATAGCAATGATAGGAGAGACCATGTGAGGTTATGACAGAGCCAAGTGACTTGGTGTATAGCGAGAATAGGAGAGGGCCTAGAACAGAGCCCTGGGGGACACCAGTGGTGAGAGCACGTGGTGTGGAGACGGATTCTCGCCACGCCACCTGGTAGGAGCGACCTGTCAGGTAGGACGCAATCCAAGCGTGGGCCGCGCCGGAGATGCCCAACTCGGAGAGGGTGGAGAGGAGGATCTGATGGTTCACAGTATCGAAGGCAGCCGATAGGTCTAGAAGGATGAGAGCAGAGGAGAGAGAGTTAGCTTTAGCAGTGCGGAGCGCCTCCGTGATACAGAGAAGAGCAGTCTCAGTAAAATGACTAGTCTTGAAACCTGACTGATTTGGATCAAGAAGGTCATTCTGAGAGAGATAGCGGGAGAGCTGGCCAAGGACGGCACGTTCAAGAGTTTTGGAGAGAAAAGAAAGAAGGGATACTGGTCTGTAGTTGTTGACATCGGAGGGATCGAGTGTAGGTTTATTCAGAAGGGGTGCAACTCTCGCTCTCTTGAAGACGGAAGGGACGTAGCCAGCGGTCAGGGATGAGTTGATGAGCGAGGTGAGGTAAGGGAGAAGGTCTCCGGAAATGGTCTGGAGAAGAGAGGAGGGGATAGGGTCAAGCGGGCAGGTTGTTGGGCGGCCGGCCGTCACAAGACGCGAGATTTCATCTGGAGAGAGGGGGAGAAAGAGGTCAGAGCACAGGGTAGGGCAGTGTGAGCAGAACCAGCGGTGTCGTTTGACTTCGCAAACGAGGATCGGATGTCGTCGACCTTCTTTTCAAAATGGTTGACGAAGTCATCTGCAGAGAGGGAGGAGGGGGGGGAGGGGGAGGAGGATTCAGGAGGGAGGAGAAGGTTGCAAAGAGCTTCCTAGGGTTAGAGGCAGATACTGGAAAGCCAATTGTCCTGGTTGATATATTATCGAATAGATATTTGAAAAACACCTTGAGGATTGATTATAAAAAACGTTTGCCATGTTTCTGTCGATATTATGGATCTAATTAGCAGTTTTTTTCAGCTTTGTCGTGACCGCAATTTCCGGTGGATTTCTCAACAAAACGTGGACAAGAAATGGAGGTATTTCAGCTTTAAAAATAATCTTTATGGAACAAAAGGAACATTTGCTGTCTAACTGGGAGTCTCGTGAGTGAAAACATCCAAAGCTCATCAAAGGTAAACAATTTAATTTGATTGCCTTTCTGATTTTCGTGACCAAGCTTCCTGCTGCTAGCTGGACATAATGCTATGCTAGGCTAGGCTATTGATAAACTTACACAAACGCACAAATTTTTTTACCGTTGCGCTATGCTAATTAGTGTAGTTGATGACAATTCTCATGGATCCGGGATGGGTAGTTCTAAGTTAAGAAGGTAGAGCATCACTTTATAATTAACAGACGCCCCGCCCCATCTTAGCTACTGCTGCATCAATATGTTTTCATCATGACAGTTTACAATCTATCGTTACTCCAAGCAGTTTAGTCACCTCAACTTGCTCAATTTCCACATTATTTATTAGAAGATTTAGTTGAGGTTTAGGGTTTAGTGAGTGTTTTGTTCCAAATACAATGCTTTTAGTTTTAGACATATTTAGGGCAAACTTATTTCTTTCCACCCACTCTGAAACTAACTGCAGCTCTTTGTTAAGTGTTGCAGTCATTTCAGTCGCTGTAGTAGTTGACGTGTATAGTGTTGAGTCATCTGCATACATATAAATTCTGGCTTTACTCAGTCAGTGGCATGTTGTTAGTAAAAATTGAAAAAAGCAAGGGGCCTAAACAGCTACCCTGGGGAATTCCTGTTTCTAACGGGATTATAATTGATAGGCTTCCATTAAAGAACACCCTCTGTGTTCTGTTAGACAAGTAACTCTTTCTCCACATTATAGCAGGGAGTGTAAAGCCATAACACATACGTTTTTCCAGCAGCACGCTATGATCAATAATGTCTAAAGCTGCACTGAAGTCTAACAAGACCACAACCACAATCGTTTTATTAACAATTTCTGTTTTTTTATGAGATTAGTTTAAAGTGTGTGTTCTTAATTTTTTTATTGTTCATTTTATTATTATTTATTTATTTTAAAAATATTTTTTATTTTTGTATTACAAAGTATAATGGATTTATATTATAGTCCAGTTGGGGGCAGTAACGCAACATATTGGATGCCAACCGCCGTTAAACTCCTAATAATAATAAGAAGAAGAGTAACAGACTTTCACATGTAGTTTCCTGACCAAGGTGTTGTGTATCAATTAGAATGTACATTTGGGGACATTCTCTGGGTATTATTAATTGGTGTGATGATTGACGATGTTTCTGCCTGCCCGGCGCTAGGTATAGTTGTAAGACATGTTTGTTGTTTGCTGACACCCAGCTAGTGCTAGTATTCTTTGTTTGTATGTACAACTTGTGCTACTTAGTTAGTATTGTTATTCACTGCTATGTGTTTTTACGTGTCACAAACCTACTCACTAGTATTTTATTAGCAATATTTACGTTGTTTTTATGTTACTGCTGCAATGTATAGCCTTACATGCTACTGCTGTATTAGAGAGTACCATTGGCTCTCCTGTGCCCTTGCACCTGCACAATGTCCTTACATGCTACTGCTGTATTAGAGAGTACCATTGGCTCTCCTGTGCCCTTACACCTGCACAATGTCCTTACATGCTACTGCTGTATTAGAGAGTACCATTGGCTCTCCTGTGCCTTTACACCTGCACAATGTCCTTACATGCTACTGCTGTATTAGAGAGTACCATTGGCTCTCCTGTGCCCTTACACCTGCACAATGTCCTTACATGCTACTGCTGTATTAGAGAGTACCATTGGCTCTCCTGTGCCCTTGCACCTGCACAATATCCTTACTCAGCTCTCTGGTCTTGGCCATTGTGGAGAGGTTGGAGTCTGTTTGATTGAGTGTGTGGACAGGTGTCTTTTATACAGGTAACGAGTTCAAACAGATGCAGTTAATACAGGTAATGAGTGGAGAACAGGAGGGCTTCTTAAAGAAAAACTAACAGGTTTGTGAGGGCCGGAATTCTTACTGGGTGGTAGGTGATCAAATACTTATGTCATGCAATAAAATGCAAATTAATTACTTAAAAATCATACAATGTGATTTTCTGGATTTTTTTAGATTCCTTCTCTCACAGTTGAAGTGTACCTATGATAAAAATTACAGACCTCTACATGTTTTGTAAGTAGGAAAACCTGCAAAATTGACAGTGTATCAAATACTTCTCCCCACTGTATTTTCAATCTATAAATGTAATTCCATGACCAAACTATTTGTTGATTTCATTTCACATTTTTGGCCAGTCTATCCTGTGTGATTATGGATTATGGCAGCAGACTCAGTCACTCTCCTCAGTTACGGTGTTGTCCTTCAGTACTAGTACGACACCGTATCCTACAAATTCATCAGCTTTCTGAATTCAGCTCAGCCTGAACTTTCTAGATATGACTATTTCGCAACAATTTCCCCAGAGGGAAAGAAACAGGGTGTGAGGCAAAGGTAGTATAACATGGCTTATATAAGCATTGAACTGCCTCAGCCTAGAGGCTTTTGTGAGAAGGTCTGTTCGACACCCACCTCGACACAGTAGGGCCAGTGTTTTGAGTCCCCATTGCAGCTCTCTCTCCTGCTACAGTAGCACATCCAAGGTTCGCCTCGTTCAGGGGGTATTCAACTCTTACCCTACGAGGTCCGGAGCCTGCTGGTTTTTTGTTCTACCTGATAATGAATTTCACAAACCCAGGTCTAAATCAGTCCCTGGTTAGACAGGAACAATGAAAAAATGCAGCAAACTGTCTTGAAGGTCCAGAGTTGAAAAGTCTATTTCCTCCAGAGGGATTTGTTTATGTTCGGGGGTCCTCACACCCAGCAGCCATCTCCTCCTTATGTGACCCCTTTGTTTTTTGGTTTCTCCATCCCTGTTTGGGTTTTAGTCCACTCTGTTCTCCGACCCATCCCTGTTACAGGGTCAGTGGGAATGATCTCCTCGTGACCGAATTGTGTTTTCACGTTTTGGCAACAATTCGTGGTTGTGGCCCTTTAGGGTCGTGGTAGAGGCCAGGTGACACACCCACACATGTCCTCGTTGGAGTTAGTGCTGGCACACCCAATGGACCAATCAAGGTACTGGCCTCTACTTAGCCCTCAGACCCTTTAACAGCTCTGTAACAAGTGTTTTATGGGTGGGAGTCGGGACAGAGAAAGAACTTCCTGTAAACTTTTCACTTCCGTCCTAGGTCAGACAAGGGAAGCGGGACAAACTGGGAGTATTGGCTTGCTCTATTATAATTGGCTTGCTCATGAAAAAGACTGGCTGTGAGGAAGACTCAAGGTTGAGAAAACCTCCTCCCCCTGCAAGTGTGCAGAATTTACATAAAAGTCGTCATATCACCTATTCATACAGAAGCTGTATCATAATGTCTTTGACTAATGGGAGACTATATAAAATCTTTGAAATGGTGACTCAGGCACTAAATCCTCTCTAGATAATCACACCCTCTGTATCTGTTTGTTTGCAGTTGATTTGATAGGAGGTGACAGTCGTATCCGCGGCCTACGCTGAGATTAAAGATCATGGATCTTTACCCTGTCAAAGGGTAGAGTAACATGGGCTCTCATTCTTTCTTACTTCAGTTTGGATTTACAGGGTGAAAGATGTCTCAACCCAGACCTTTGAAATCCACTTAGGTTAATCTTAACTGGTGCTTTGTAGGAAGCAGCTATAATTGTTTGGTAACAAGTATCCATCGATGAAAGGAAATGAAATACCTGGGGCATGATTCAATCGTCGGAGAAGACAGTTCCGTAAGAGAAACCACTCCCCACTGGGCAAAACTGGTTTAATCGACCTTGATTCCACGTAAAAATGTATCTAAATCCAATAACATGGTCACTTTTTTTGTTGTTGATTTAGGATTGAACTTTTGTTGACAATTCAAACAAATATAAATCAAAACTAGACGCTGAACTGACGTCTATGCCCAGTGGGGTTGTGATATGCGAATTTATGTCACAAACTCAAAGGTTTGTGGTTTGAATCGTCAGAGGAGGAAAGGAGAAATAATATTCCATTCTCTACAAAACAAGCGGAGGAGGAATGGAGTGCGTCATCTGTTTTGGCGTATTTAATTGAGTTTTAAGGTAAAAAAAAAAAAATGGAGACATATAGAGAACAAAATATAATTTGTAAATTGGGCCATAGCTGAATGGGGTGCCCTTAAACCTGTAAAAGCAGTGGCCAGTGTCCGTCAATCCCTCACTGACTTTCCCACTTTCGCAGGGAAAGAATGTAGGCAGTAGTTTGGACCACCTTTCCCCCAAATCTCTGAAGTGATGCCAGAAAGTATTCACGCCCTGACTTATTTCACATTTTGTTGCTAGCCTGAACTTAAAATGGATTACGTTTATTAATTTTCTCACCCATCTACTCACAATACCCCATAACAACAAAGTGAAAACATGTTATTAGACATTTTTTGCAAATGTATTGAAAATGAAATACAGAAATATCTCATTTACGTAAGTATTCACACCCCTTTGATGTGACACACCAAAATGAGCTCAGGTGTATCCAATTTCCTTTCATCATCCTTGACATTTCGCTACAACTTGATTGGAGTCCACCTGTGGCCAATTCAATTGTTTGGACATGATTTGGAAAGAAACACACCTGTCTATCTAATATCAGAGCTGAAACTATAGGACGGAATGTCACAGGAACTGTCCATAGATCTCAGAGATAGAATAGTGATGATGCATATATCTGGGGAAGGTTATAAAACCATTTCTAGAGTGTTGAAAGTTTCCAAGAGCACAGTGGTCTCCATAATTAGGAAATGGAAAAATATTGAACTACCCAGACTCTGCCTCGAGCTGGCCGTCCGACCAAACTGAGCAACCGGGCAAGAAGAACTTTGGTCAGGGAGGTAACCAAGAACCCAATGAGCCCTCTGACAGAACTACAGAGTTGCTTCTCTGAGATGGGAGAACCCGCCAGAAGGACAACAGGCTCTACAGCACTTCATCAATCTGGGATTTATGGGAGAGTGGCCACTCCTGAGAAAAATGCACAATGACAGTGCGCCTGGAGTTTGCCAAAAGGCACATGAAAGACTCTGAGAGCATGAAGCAAAAAATATTCTGTGGTCTTTATGCGTACAAATATATAACTCTATGACCTGAATGCAAAGCGCTATGTCTGCAGAAAACCAGGCACAGCTTATCACCCACCTAACACCATGTCTACTGGGAATAATGGTGGGGGCAGCATTATGTTATGACGCTTTTCAGCGGCATGGATTGGGAGACTGGTAAGGATAGAAGGAACAATGAGTGGAGCCCAAATACAGCCAAATCTTTGATGAGAACCTGAATCAGAATGCAAACGACCTTAAGACTGGGACAAAGATGTTACATTCCAACAGGACAATGACCCCAAGCATACAGCCAAAGCAGCTCTGGAATGGCTTCAGAACAAGAATGTGAAAGTCCTTTAGTGGCCTAGTCAAAGCCCAGACTTGAATCTCTCAAAACAATCTGTGGAAAGACTTGAAGATTGTTGATCACCACCACTCCCCATCTAACAGAGCTAACAGAACCCCATAACAGAACCCCATCTAACAGAGCTAACAGAACCCCATAACATAACCCCATCTAACAGAGCTTGAGAAAATATTGGAGTAAATCCCCACACCTGATACAGATATACCCAAGACGATGCAAACTGTAACCCCTGCCAAAGGCGCTTCTACAAGTATTGACTCGGGTGTGAATACTTATGTAAATGAGTTATTTCTGTATTTCATTTTCAATATATTAGCAAAAATGTCTAAACACATGTTTTCACTTTGTCATTATGGGGTATTGTGTGTAGATGGGTGAGAAACATCTATTGAATTCATTTTGAATTCAGGCTGTAACACAACAAATGTGGAATAAGTCATGGAGTAGGAAGACTTTCTGAAGACAATGGCCAGTGGATGTAGCAGGCCCCAACACTTCCCTCTCCCAGACCATGACTAATCTTCTGCACAGATCAATCAAAGCAGCACAACAGACTCTCAGAACCCCCCACACACACAGCCCCCCCCCTCACACACACTCTGGATGGCCTTCCCATAATACCCCTTTCCTCTGCACTTGACACAGCCATGTGGCAGCTTCCAGGCCTCCAGACCTGGAAGAAAAAACAGGAAAGAAAGACCCCAGCATCTCCCCCTAATCAGACATCCAGGGTTCAACTAGTATTTGTTTTATTTCAAATACTTTTGAGTATTTGATAAAGACTGCCAGGTGTGCCAGATAGGTGGGTTTGCACTTATGGAACTATTCTATTGGACGTGGAATTGTCAAGTGCAGCTAAAGTACTTTAAAGAAACCATATATTATTTGAACTTAGTGTCCCTTTGCAACTCAATAAAAACACTCCTCTTGCTTCACTCAATTCATGTTTTTTTTTGTTTTGGTACAGCCGCTTCAAAATAAATCCCTGTTTCAATGAAACAAGTGTGTGTGTTTATCACAATGTAACACATGTAACTTTAACTACCTCTTTTGTTGTCGCTCTGAGGTTCTCCCCAGAAGCCCCCTGTAGCCTCACACCTAAAAGCTTCACCCCCACCACTTTACCCCCATCCAGAATGATACTTCTGACAGCTCGAAAATAAAGCCAACAGCTTCACTCTCACCCAAAAAGGACTTCCTCCCCATGTTTCAAGTTACCCTTCCCTCTTCCCACACACCCCAAATCTACTTTGAACCCTGAACTCTCACTGAAAATGGGCTTCCAAACCTGCATGAAGCCCTTTTTATAAGCTATCCGCAAATTTCCTCCCAAATAATTGACTTATTTACATTTACATTTAAGTCATTTAGCAGACGCTCTTATCCAGAGCGACTTACAAATTGGTGCGTTCACCTTAAGACATCCAGTGGAACAGCCACTTTACAATAGTTGACATTACTTATCTTGTAATTATAATTTTTGGGGGGTAATTTACCCCCATTTTCTCCCCAAATTTGTGATATCAAATTGGTAGTTACGACCTCGTCTCATTGCTGCCCCGAAGGGCTCGGGAGAGACGAAGGTTGAGACATGCGTTCTCCGAAACATGATCCGCCAAGCTACGATTCCTCTTTTCATAATTTTTCTTATGTACACTGCTCAGAAAAATAAAGGGAATACTAAAATAACACGTCCTAGATCTGAATGAATGGAATATTCTTATTAAATACTTTTTTCTTTACATAGTTGAATGTGCTGACAACAAAATCACACAAAAATTATCAATGGAAATCAAATTTATCAACCCATGGAGGTCTGGATTTGGAGTCACACTCAAAATTAAAGTGGAAAACCACACTACAGGCTGATCCAACTTTGATGTAATGTCCTTAAAACAAGTCAAAATGAGGCTCAGTAGTGTGTGTGGCCTCCACATGCCTGTATGACCTCCCTACAACGCCTGGGCATGCTCCTGATGAGGTGGCGGATGGTCTCCTGAGGGATCTCCTCCCAGACCTGGACAAAAGCATCCGCCAACTCCTGGACAGTCTGTGGTGCAACGTGGTGTTGGTGGATGGAGCGAGACATGATGTCCCAGATGTTCTCAATTGGATTCAGGTCTGGGGAACGGGCGGGCCAGTCCATAGCATCAATGCCTTCCTCTTGCTGGAACTACTGACACACTTCAGCTACATGAGGTCTAGCATTGTCTTGCTTTAGGAGGAACCCAGGGCCAACCGCACCAGCATATGGTCTCACAAGGGGTCTGAGGATCTCATCCTGGTACCTAATGGCAGTCAGGCTACCTCTGGCGAGCACATGGAGGGCTGTGCGCCCGCCCCAAAAAATGCCACCCCACACCATGACTGACCCACTGCCAAACCGGTCATGCTGGAGGATGTTGCAGGCAGCAGAACGTTCTCCACGGCGTCTCCAGACTCTGTCACATGTGCTCAGTGTGAACCTGCTTTCATCTGTGAAGAGCACAGGGCGCCAGTGGCGAATTTGCCAATCTTGGTGTTCTCTGGCAAATGCCAAACGTCCTGCATGGTGTTGGGCTGTAAGCACAACCCCCACCTGTGGACGTCGGGCCCTAATACCACCCTCATGGAGTCTGTTTCTGACCGTTTGAGCAGACACATATACATTTGTGGCCTACTGGAGGTCATTTTGCAGGGCTCTGGCAGTGCTCCTCCTGCTCCTCCTTGCACAAAGGCGGAGGTAGCGGTCCTGCTGCTGGGTTGTTTGCCCTCCTACGGCCTCCTCCACTTCTCCTGATGTACTGGCCTGTCTCCTGGTAGCGCCTCCATGCTCTGGACACTACGCTGACAGACACAGCAAACCTACTTGCCACAGCTCGCATTGATGTGCCATCCTGGATGAGCTGCACTACCTGAACCACTTGTGTGGGTTGTAGACTCCGTCTCATGCTACCACTAGAGTGAAAGCACAGCCAGCATTCAAAAGTGACCAAAACATCAGCCAGGAAGCATAGGAACTGAGAAGTGGTCTGGTCACCAGCTGCAGAACCACTCCTTTATTGGGGGTCTTGCTAATTGCCTAAAATGTCCACCTGTTGTCTATTCCATTTGCACAACAGCATGTGACATGTATTGTCAATCAGTGTTGCTTCCTAAGTGGACAGTTTGATTTCACAGAAGTGTGATTGACTTGGAGTTACATTGTGTTGTTTAAGTGTTCCCTTTATTTTTTGAGCAGTGTATTTTCATTGAACAAATTAAAGTAAAAATATATCCAAAATAAACAGACATTAACAAACTGATAGAATACAACACAAAAACAAAACATTCCCCACACACAACACAACACAACAATATACAACAACACAACAACATGCCCACCCTCACCCACAGTCACACACAAATACAAAACGAGCCCTCTGCCTCCCAAAACAATGTCTCGCTCATGTGCCAGTTGGAACCAGGAAACTCGGAAACTCCCGACCTGCCCACCGGCCAAACGCGACACGTGCACAACCACAACCAGTCAGCAGGTCGGAAACTCCCGAGCCCCCCAGCCCCGACCCCCCCCCAGCCCCGACCGGCACACAAACACGCCTCAAGTAGCCGTTACCTCCACTCAAGCACCACACTACCGAGATGGTCCACATACGGCCTCCATACTCTGTCAAATAAGTCTTGTGTTTGTTGAATTTATAATATATAGAATCCAGTGGGATGTAAATAGATAGTCCAGTCTTCCAGTCTGCTGTTGATGGTGAATATGAGACTTTCCAATTGATGGCTGTAATTCATTTTTTTGCAGAAATTAAACTATAGATTCGAAAACTTTATCTGATATCGATCACCAATATTTACATTTCCTATCAGACATAATCGTGCATATGGATGGACATAAATTCCTAAACACAATGAAATGATAACACATACATTACCACAGTATACTGTATGTAACAGGGTTCAGGGTTCCTTTGTGCTTTTTGCATCTTTAACAGAGAATTGACATTTCTGGGTGAATTATTTTGCATTCAGGCAGGAGTCACTGGCATACCGGACACCCCCGCAGCCAAGAAAGCCTAATTCTTCTTAAAGGCAGTTCTTAATGAGTTTTAGTTTAGAAAACGGTCTCTCCACAGAAGTGACAGTTACAGGCAGTGTAAAAACAGCTTGATTTCCATAGCAACATCAGGGGAACTGGGCAGAAGGCTGTGTGCTAAAGCAGGTCTTTAACATATTTTATTGAGCCTCAACACGGTACGGAAAGAAATGAACTGTGTAGGAAGTGACAGGTCGTCTGGATACTGGACAACCAATACATTAGCAGATGCAAACAGATTATCATCTTTAGCAGACAGCAGTTCTTAAAGGTTTGAACAAAAAAAAAAGCTGTCATT
Source organism: Oncorhynchus nerka (assembly GCF_034236695.1). Lineage (NCBI taxonomy): Eukaryota > Metazoa > Chordata > Actinopteri > Salmoniformes > Salmonidae > Oncorhynchus > Oncorhynchus nerka. Next base: position 8,411,413 of record NC_088420.1, read on the forward strand.
AGTAAAAAATAATTGACTAAAACACACTGTTTTGCAGTGAAGGTCTACAGTTACCTCTAAAGCAGGGTAGCACCAGGGTTCCAATTTCCCTGCGGCATCGAAGGCCATGGCCCCTTTGTGGCTGTATCGCCCTCTAAAAAAAGTGCCCTTGGACTGAACATAATTATTAGATATCTGTTCTCCAGGCTGAATATTGTTCCAAAGCACCTCTCATTCATACAGTATGTCTCTCTCCGATATCTTAATTCTTATTAGCCAATAACCAATCAGGGTCCTTCTCACAGGCATCTCAGCTCTGAAGTAGGCTACTAGTGAAGACAGACACATCGGAGATGCAACAGAGCACATCCTTCTTGTAGTTCTGTGCAAGAAATAAGAAATAAGTATTCCAAACACTGGGACAGGTTTGTGCCTGCACTCTGGAGAGGCCGGGCTAAAGTGGGCATTCAGCCTGGAGGAGTGGTGCCAAGGCTGCGCACCAGAGCTCCAGTGCTCCCCCACAGCCCGGTTCATCCGGTGCCTCCTGTAGGTCTCCTGAAGGGAGGAGACGCAGAGACAGCCTGGTGCGTGGGGCTGCCACAGGTTCCACCAGGCTGTCTCTGTGTCTCCTCCCTTCAGTGTCGCCCTCCAGTCCGGAGCCTCCAGCGACGCTCTCCAGTCCAGAGCTCCCAAATAGGTTGCCCAGTCCGGGGCCCGCAACGAGGGCGCCCAGTCCGGGGCCCGCAACCAGGGCACCCAGTCCGGGGCCCGCAACCAGGGCACCCAGTCCGGGACCCGCAACCAGGGCACCCAGTCCGGGACCCGCAACGAGGGCACCCAGTCCGGGGCCCGCAACGAGGGCACCCAGTCCGGGGCCCGCAACCAGGGCACCCAGTCCGGGGCCCGCAACCAGGGGTCGGCGGCGAGGGTCCCCGCTCTAGAGGCGCCACCTGTGGGCCAAGCCAGAGGTGGAGCGGGGTCTACGTCCCTCACCAGAGCCGCCACCGCGGAGAAATGGCCACCCAGACCCTCCCCTATAGGTTCAGGTTTTGCGGCTGGAGTTTGGGGGGGAGGGGGTACTGTAGAGAGCTTTTTATTTCTCTATTTTGATTTGGTCAGGGTGTGATTTGGGTGGGAATTATATGTTCTTTTTGCTATGTTTTGTATTTCTTTGTTTTTGCCAGGTATGGTTCTCAATCAGGGACAGCTGACTATCGTTGTCTCTGATTGGGAACCATACTTAGGTAGCTTTTTCCCACCTATGTTTTGTGGGTAGTTATTTTCTGTTTAGTGTTTTCTGCACCTGACAGGACTGTTTCGGTTTTGTTTATTCTCTTTGTTAGTTTGTTATAGTGTTCAGTTTAAATAAAAGTCATGAACCATTACCATGCTGCGCTTTGGTCCGATTCCTCCTCTTCAGACGACGACAGCCGTTACACTGCTGGACAACGGAGGGAAAAAAAGTTGAGAACATGAGAGCAATACTGGTTTTAATGGCATTTGAGGAAGTGTTTATAAATATAATCCCCTTAACATTCCTATGGTCAGAACACTGTGACAAAAAAGTCCAGATTTTAAACAATAGCGTTTATGGTTAAAATAGTGAACAACCTCCGTTCAGATTGTAAGATCGCTGATGTTGCGGTCCGTAACAGACACTGGCCTTTCTCTCCTATCTGAAGAAACAGAAGCCTCGAGTATGACAGCTTCTTCACCTGCGGGATCGTCTGAGACCAGCCACCCAGACAGCTGATGAAACTGTGGGTTTGCACAACCAAAGAATTTCTGGACAAACAGTCAGAAGCCATGTCAGGGAAACTCATCTGTGTGCTCGTCGTACTCACCAGTGTCTTGACCTGACCGCAGTTTGGAGTAGTAACTGACTTCAGTGGGCAATTTCAATTGACTGATATCCTTGTATGAACTGTAACTCAGTAAAATCTTTGAAATTGTTGCATGGTGCGTTTTTACATTTTTGTTCAGTATAATTACATTATTGCCACTTCACAGCAGTCTAAAAATGGGGCGTTTGTGAAATGTTAGACTTAACATGAGAAAATTATGACCAAATAGGCCTACCAATAAAAATGCATCCATTAGCTAAAGCAAAGCTAAGCCCTGAACCAGCCTATCAAAAAGCCTATCATCGATTCAATACCCATGCATCAGGTAGAGTTTCAATCAACCCTTGATATACAGTGCCTTTGGAAAGTATTCAGACCCCTTGACTTTTTCCACCTTTTGTTACGTTACAGCCATATTCTAAAATTGATTAAATAAAACAATTTCCTCAGAAATCTACACACAATACCCCATAATGACATCACAATACCCCATAATGACATCACAATACCCCATAATGACATCACAATACCCCATAATGACATCACAATACCCCATAATGACATCACAATACCCCATAATGACATCACAATACCCCATAATGACATCACAATACCCCATAATGACATCACAATACCCCATAATGACATCACAATACCCCATAATGACATCACAATACCCCATAATGACATCACAATACCCCATAATGACATCACAATACCCCATAATGACATCACAATACCCCATAATGACAAAGCAAAAACAGTTTTTTAGAATATTTGCATATGTATTAAAAACAAAAACAGATACCTTATGTACATAGGTATTCAAACCCTTTGCTATGAGACTCGAAATTGAGCTGTTTCCATTGATCATCCTTGAGATGTTTCTACAACTTCATTGTTGTCCACTTGTTTAATTGATTGGACCTGATTTGGAAAGGCACACACCTGTCTATTTAAGGTCTCACAGTTGACAGTGCATGTCAGAGCAAAAAACCAAGCCATGAGGTCGAAATAATTGTCTGTAGAGCTCTGAGACAGGATTGTGTCGAAGCACAGGCATGGGAAAGGGTACCAAAACAGCAGTGAAGGTCCCCAAGAACACAGTGGCCTCCATCATTCTTAAATGGAAGAAGTCAGAAACCACCAAGACTCTTCCTAGACTTGGCCGACTGGCCAAACTGAGCAATCGGGGAAGGTCTGGGAGGTGACCAAGAACTCGATGGCCAATCCGACGGAGCCCCACTGTTCCTCTGTGGAGATGGGAGAACCTTCCAGAAGGACAACCATCTTTGCAGCACTCCACCAATCAAGCCTTTATGGTTGAGTGGACAGAAGGAAGCTACTCCTCAGTAAAAGGCACATGACAGCCTGCTTGGAGTTTGCCAAATGGCACCCAAAGGACTCTCAGACCATAAGAAACAAGATTCTCTGGTCTGATGAAACCAAGATTGAACTCTTCGGCCTGAATGCAAAGCGTCACGTCTAGAGGAAACCTGGCACTATCCCTAAGGTGAACCATGGTGGTGGCAGCATAATGCTGTGGGGAGGTTTTTCAGCGGCAGGGACTGGGAGACTAATCAGGAGTGAAGAAACGATGAACAGAGCAGAGTACAGAGAGATCCTTGGTGAAAACCTGCTCCAGAGTGCTCAAGACCTCAGACTGGGGCAAAGGTTCACCTTCCAACAGGACAATAATCCCAAGAACACAGCCAAAACAAAGCAGGAGTGGCTTTGGGACAAGTTTTTGAATGTCCTTGAGTGGCCCAGTCAGAGCCCGGACTTGAACACAATCGAACATCTCTGGAGAGACATGAGAATAGCTGTGCAGCAACACTCCCCATCCAACCCAACAGAACTTGAGAGGATCTGCAGAGAAGAATGGGAGAAACTTTCCAAATACAGGTGTGCCAAGCTTGTAGCGTCATACCCAAGAAGACTTGAGGCTGTAATCGCTGCCAAAGGTGCTTCAACAAAGTACTGAGTAAAGGGTATGAATACTTATATAAATGTGATATATCAGTTTTCTTTTCATTTCCACATTTTTTCTAAAAATCTGTTTTTAGTTTTGTCATTATGGGGTATTGTGTGAGGAAAGAAAACTATTTAATATATTTTAGAATAACGCTGTAACGTAACACAATGTGGAAAATTCAAGGGGTCTGAATACTTTACGAATACGCTGTAACATGGCAATTAACATACTTGGTATAGCAGCTTCTTTCAGTATTTGAATTTGAATTAGGTTCATCCAGATACTGTTGAAGCGATTGAAAAATATTTCTGAGTTTTAAGTACTTAATAAAGATATCGGCCTTGGATAATCCAAATATTTATTGTAATTGATTGGATGACAGTAGTAGAGAGCCATCATAGTGCAAATGTAAAAAAATGAATGCTGCCACTTTAAAACCAGCACCCCCTAAATAGGGGTGACTAAATCTTTTTCTAAATATTGGTTCTTTCCACCTCATGAATTTATGTACCTTTTCTCAAATAAGAATGGAATTGAGAATCATTGGATTGTCTTTATTTTAATTTTTTTGTCTTTTACCCAAAGTAGTGAATATATTTGAGGTCATAAGGTATTACATTTATGGCTTCAACCCTCCTCCGTGTGCAAGGATAGCCTGCTTTCCAATGTTTAAGTGAAAACAGTTGTGCCGTCTAATAGTACATATTGATATAAGGTAGTCCAAGACCTCCAGCTTTATAAGGTAAGTGTAAAACAGTCAATTTATTGCTTGAGGTCTTTCCTTTCCAAATAAAGTTAGTGAGCAGGCCATTTATTTAATTTAAGAAGTTGGATGGAATTTAAACTGGCAAGGCCTGGAATATATACGTCAACCTTGGTAATATATTCATTTTAATTATGTATATAACATAAATATACATCTCTGAACATCATATTCGATCCCATTTATCAAAGGAGAGTAATTGATTTTATATGCCTTCTCCAGATTGCATGGTATCAGTACCCTCTTGAAAAGTCTTAGTTTTCTCCCTAATCACTTCAAATCCTGATACAGAACCATATGTGTCTAACAGTAGTAAAATGCATGACAGATCAAGTTTTGGTTCAGATAAATAAAGTAAAATGTGATCTATAAACAATATCACAATCTCTATGCCCCAGATTGAGCCATGATTTCTCATTATTGATTCTAGGGGTTCTGTGGCTAAAGAAAATAAATAACTAGACAAAGGTCATCCCTGTCTGGTCCCTCTGGATAACTTAAATGATTCAGAGATCTGTCCATTTGTTCATATAGATCTTTTGGGCGATTTGTACAATAGTTCAATCTAGGAAATAAATACCGGACCAAAACCAAACTTTTTTATGACAGCCATCAAAATATGCCAAATCCACCCTATCAAATGTTTTTTCAGCATATATTGCCACTTTCGGAACGTTCAAGTTCTTGGTATGATGAATTATATTGAAATACAGCAAAGACTATCTGAAGACATCCTGTTCCGTAATGAACCCTGTTTAATCTGAGTGAATCAACTTTTGTATTACTGTTTCTATGTGAAAAGGAAAAACCTGAAAAGTAATAGCCTATCCATATACATTTTCTCTGGTTCACTGTGGTAAAATGATTATTATTATGGAAATTGTCTGTCTTTCAGCTCCTCCCTTTTCCCATTTTGATGGATTCTGCATGAATTTGTCCTGTACTGTTGCACAGATGAGAGAGTAAGAACATATAGATAGTCTTGGCTAGACTTAAATGCTAACTCTAATCAACGACAAATGTCCTATTTTAAGAAAGGCGCATAATTAAAAATATATATATATAATATGTCATTAGTAAATCCAACACACAGAGTACAAAACATTAAGAACACCTGCTCTTCCCATGACATAGACTGACCAGGTGCACCCAGGTGAAAGCTATGATCCCTTAATGATGTCACTTGTTAAATCCACTTCAATCAGTGTAGATGAAGGGGAGGAGACGGGTTAAAGAAGGATTTTCAAGCCTTGAGAAAATGGAGACATGGACTATGTATGACCTTAAAACAATTCCATGTAGCTTAGTAGAAACACCTCCCCCAGCTTAGACAGGGCTTGGACTGTATCTGTAAGAATTGCAATACTGCTGGGTTTTTCACGCACAACAGAATGGTCCACCACCCAAAGGACATCCAGCCAACTTGACACAACTGTGGGAAGAATTGGAGACAACATTGGCCAGCATCCCTGTGGAAAGCATTTGTCACCTTGTAGAGTTCATGCCCCGACAAATTGAGTCTTTTCTGAGGGCAAACGGGGGGTGCAATGCAATATTAGGAAGGTGTGGACTCTACAAGGTGACGAATGCTTTCCACGGGGATGCTAGGACTAAATGAGACACAACTAGGACTAAATGAGACACTTTATTTAAAACATTTCAGTCAGTATGTGAAATCTCCGACAGTAGAGGGGTTTGGGTTGCTGCGTGATCAGCGCCATTCCCAACCACTGAGGAGTGAGAGTCAATACTATGTGTCCATGCTCTTTGCAGTCAACTAGTATAAGTGTTTGTGAAGTAATATTGTATTTACTATTAAGGAGTCCTCTCTAGGGCTTGTTATGCCTTCTGAAATAGACGAGACACTTCTCAAGTATACATGGATCATTTGTCTTGGCTAGCGTGATAGGCCTTAATACCTAGGCCTACCTTTTTATAAAATGAAACAATTAAGGCAAAAGAAAGGAATATGTTATCCCACACAAAAAGCACTTGCCATCCATCACTGCATTAATTGAGAATAAAATGTATTTGATTGTTTAGGAATCATTATAATATATTGTTATTTAGGAATCGTTATAGTATATTATTATTTAGGAATCATTATAATATATTATTATTTAGAAATCATTATAGTATATTAAAGACAGATTCGTTCAACTCTCCATATAATTCTCCAATAAAAATAAATGCCAACAGATTGCATTCAACCATATGTGGGGCGTATACATTTTGACCCACAGGGGATCCCTATTTTGATGCACTGGGAATCACTATTTTGACCCACTGGGGATCACTATCTTGACCCACTGGGGATCACTATCTTGACCCACCGGGGATCACTATCTCGACCCACCGGGGATCACTATTTTGACCCCCTGGGGATCACTATTTTGACGCCCTGGGGATCACTATTTTGATGACCTGGGGATCACTATTTTGACGCCCCTGGGATCACTATTTTGATGACCCGGGGATCACTATTTTGATGCCCTGGGGATCACTATTTTGATGCACTGGGGATCACTATTTTGACGCACTGGGGATCACTATCTTGACCTACTGGGGATCACTAAGAGCTGGGTGGTATAATGACTTGTAATGTCAATGTAACCTCTCTCCAATCTGGGACATTTATCGGCTACATGTTCAGGTGGCCTAGCTATATTTCTTGTGCATTCCAGCTTAGGATTCAGTTGATTAATTAATTTCAATATAATTGTTCAACAAAGAGCTGGAAATAATAATTGGTTCATAGTTGTGGGCTTTGAGCACATACAGTAGCCTGCCTTTTTTGTCTCCCTCTTTTATTAACTGGCCAGCTGCCATGTTTCTTCAACGTTCATTGAACCAATTCATTAACATTATTCATTGTACTTTCTATGGGAGAATAAAAACAAAAGGATAATCGACACGTGATATCATGTTGCCCACATGAATTAATAACAATTTTTTCCCCCATTCATATACACATTTCTCCTTTATCATGCCGTATAAAAAAAAAACTAGAGTCGGTGTCCACGCCTCCACGGAAATCTAATTAGCATAACAAATGTTAAAAGTCCCCGTAGAAATTGGTCAGTTTTGTATGCTTCTCAGTTTAGCACATGCTATGTTGCCCTCTCTGCATCCAGTGAAAGGTGACTGGAGCTAGAGAACAGTGTTTGTCAGACCATGAGACATCCAGAAAATCGGTTTTCTCACAAAACTGTCGGCATCGTCCGGACGGTTTGGCCTATAAAACTAGTGTGGAAAGATGAGACTCTCACGATCACGATGGTGTTCTCCGTTTTGCTCTGCGACCCCCCACAAAATGTCTTGGAACTTGTCTGATGTTGGTTTGCAAACTTCTGTCTGTAGCGTCCGAACAGTTTGGGCTACACTCACGAACACATACTGTACATGTCGGTTGGTTTGCTCTAGGACTCCCACAGGCCTCACAACACAAGTTCCCCCGGTACCAGTTAGATAGATAGATAGATAGATAGAGAGAGATAGATAGATAGAGAGAGAGAGAGAGAGAAGTACTGTGTACAATTTCAGCCTCTTAGACTGTATTGCATTTGATCTCTCTGTCTTTTTTCAACTCAGGCCTTTGTAGCCAATCAGCTGGAGAACATTCCAAAATAATTGTCCAGATTATAACATTATGTTGTCCTGTTCACGTGTCAGTTTATCCCTTAAACAAATAGATCATGGCTATAACTAATGGGTTGTCATTTAGGCTGCATAGCCAATAGTCATGGACGTGTTGTTCATTCAGACAGATGCTTTGAGCGGTGCTGTGATTGTCTTTTCAATAGATGTGTGAGTGAAGCCATGAACAACACATACCTTTTCTCTTTGATTGTTGTCCATGGGTCACCTCATTTCAGTAGCCTAAACAGTTCAACAGTCCAGTGCCCCATCTTTCCACTGTTGTCCATGGGTCACCTCATTTCAGTAGCCTAAACACTTCAACAGTCCAGTGCCCCATCTTTCCACTGTTGTCCAAGGGTCACCTCATTTCAGTAGCCTAAACAGTTCAACAGTCCAGTGCCCCATCTTTCCACTGTTGTCCATGGGTCACCTCATTTCAGTAGCCTAAACAGTTCAACAGTCCAGTGCCCCATCTTTCCACTGTTGTCCATGGGTCACCTCATTTCAGTAGCCTAAACAGTTCAATAGTCCAGTGCCCCATCTTTCCACTGTTGTCCTTTTCCAGGTTGTCCAGAAATCGGGAAGCTTCTTTGGCTGTCTCTTTCGTTCCTTTTCATATCAAATCAGATTTTATTGGTCACATACACATGGTTAGCAGATGTTAATACGAGTGTAGCGAAATGCTTGTAGACAGTTTCTAGACAGTTTGTCATTGCCAGTGCAAATTTCTATTATTAGTGTCCCTTACTCACTTTGGTCGAGTCGACAGCTACTTGGTCCATAGTCGCATTGTTTTGCTGTGTTTGTTCATCTCTGTTTATCAATCTAGTATTTGCCATAACATGCAGCTGTCGACGTAACGTTTTGGTCTTTCTAGACTTTAGAGTTGAGTTCTTTCCTATTTAAGAGGCATATTTTAGTAAAGAAAGGGAATGCCAAACAGTTCACCTTCACCTTACTACCTCATGGTCGTCCTTGTCTCATCGCTGCAACTCCCCAACGAGATCGGGAGAGGTGAAGACCGAGACATGCATCCTCCGAAACATGACCCGCCAAGCCACACTGCTCACTTAACACACTGCTCACTTAACCCAGGAAGTTAGACCAATGTGTCGGAGAGAACACTGTTATCGACTGATAATCGCAAGTCAGCTTGCAGGTGCCCGGCCAGCCACAAGGAGTCGCTAGGCACGATGAGCCTTGGAAAGCCCACCAGCCAAACCCTCCCCTAACCCGGATGACGCTGGACCAATTGTGTGTAGCCCTTTGGAGTTCCAGGTCATGTCCGGATTCGACACAGCTTGGAATAAAACCCCAGGCTATAGCGACGCCTCAGCACTGCAATGCAGTGCCTTAGACTGCTGCGCAAATCGGGAGGCCCAATAATTGACTTTTCATAAACATTCCATTTCAGTTCCAGAACTTACCAATTCATAATGTAACAGATCCCAGAAAGGTTATTTTTCCCCCACCAGAAACACTAAAAGATGAACTATATGTTGCTCTGGATACAATTGTGGAGGATGTAATTCCAGAACCTTCTGTAACATGGAGAGCAATAGGCAACCGAATGCCTTCTTACTATGTACTAGATAAGGCATATTTCTATAAAATATGAATGTCCCATGTATTTATGTCTGTTGTTGTGAAGATTTGATGTTATGACAAAGTGTCCAAGCTTGTGATGCTAAGATTTGGGTAAAAAATTGAGTCTTCCAATAGTCCTATAGAACAGTGCCGGTGGCATACTGTGACTATTCTCTCACAATTGGTCATTTCGTCTCATCTCCTGTATCTTTAGTAACCATATAAACTTATATTTGATTTAATATTATGGGATGTTGTGACATTCAGAACGACAGGACCTGACCGCCATCTGGATGGAAAAGGTGAGATCTCTTATATGAACGTCTTCTCTTTCTTTATACAACTTTATATACGCTCTAGGAAGAGACGTGACTATATTATACTGATTAAACTACAAGTGACCCCCATTCAGACCAGCCTTACTGATTAAACTACAAGCGACCCCCATTCAGACCAGCCTTATTGATTAAACTACAAGCGACCCCCATTCAGACCAGCCTTACTGATTAAACTACAAGCGACCCCCATTCAGACCAGCCTTACTGATTAAACTACAAGTGACCCCCATTCAGACCAGCCTTACTGATTAAACTACAAGTGACCCCCATTCAGACCAGCCTTACTGATTAAACTACAAGTGACCCCCATTCAGACCAGCCTTACTGATTAAACTACAAGTGACCCCCATTCAGACCGGCCTTACTGATTAAACTACAAGTGACCCCCATTCAGACCAGCCTTACTGATTGAACTACAAGTGACCCCCATTCAGGGGGCGGCAGGGTAGCCTAGTGCTTAGAGCATTGGACTAGTAACCGAAAGGTTGCAAGTTCAAATCCCCGAGCTGACAAGGTACAAAATCTGTCGTTCTGCCCTTGAACAGGCAGTTAACCCACTATTCCTAGGCCGTCATTGAAAATAAGAATTTGTTCTTAACTGACTTGCCCAGTAAAATAAAAAAAATTAAAAATTCAGACCAGCCTTACTGATTAAACTACAAGTGACCCCCATTCAGACCACATATCCAGGTAGAGATGTGTGTGTGATTCGACAGCTCTTGGAATGATTTTTCTTTTCTTGACACCTGCAGTACAAGCCCCCCCCCACACATT